>NW_027197591.1:0-58450 GCF_038502225.1 Cherax quadricarinatus
AGCAATCATCTATTTCTTGTCATCCGCACTACATCCACGCACATTTAAGCACCCCAGTTTTATAAAGTTTTTCTTCTTCTCTTTTTTAGTAAATGTCTACAGGAGAAGGGGTTACTAGCCCATTGCTCCCGGCATTTTAGTCGCCTCATACGACACGCATGGCTTACAGAGGAAAGATTCTTTTCCACTTCCCCATGGACAATAGAAGAAATAAAGAAGAACAAGAGCTATTTAGAAAAAGGAGAAAAACCTAGATGTATGTATATATATATGCATGTGCGTATCTGTGAAGTGTGACCAAAGTGTAAGTAGGAGTAGCAAGATATCCCTGTTATCTAGCGTGTTTATGAGACAGAAAAAGA
Organism: Cherax quadricarinatus; assembly: GCF_038502225.1. Lineage (NCBI taxonomy): Eukaryota > Metazoa > Arthropoda > Malacostraca > Decapoda > Parastacidae > Cherax > Cherax quadricarinatus. The sequence goes on from NW_027197591.1 coordinate 363, forward strand.
AACCAGCAATCCTACCATCATGCCAAACATTTACAGGTTTCTGTTTCACAGTCATCTGGCAGGACGGTAGTACTTCCCTGGGTGGTTGCTGTCTACCAACCTACTACCTATATATATATATATATATATACATACCTATATATATATATATATATATATATATATATATATATATATACAACTGATATTTGGGATTCCACTGTATATATATATATATATATATATACAGTGGAACCCCAAATATCAGTTGTAATCCATTCCAAAAGGTTGGCCTAAATTTGAAACAGCTTAAAATCAAAGCAATATTTCCCATAAGAATTAATGTAAATACAGTGGTCCCTCGTTTATCGTCATTAATCCGTTCCTGGAAGTGCAACAATTATCGAAATAGACGATTTTCAAATAAATTTTCCGCATAAGAAATAATGTAAATACAATTAATCCATTCCTGACACCAGAAGTATTAAAACAAAAAATTTTTTTTACATGAAATATAGATGTAGTACATAAACAATACAATGGGACATGATGAATGAAACATTAACAGTATAACACTTACTTTTATTGGCGATTCTTCTTAGTGTATGGAAGACTGGAGGAGGAGAGAGATTGGATTAGTTACTGTTTGGAAGGGGAATCCCCTTCCATCAACATCTCAGGTACCAAGTCCTTTTCTGGGGTTACATACTTGTCTTCTCTGTTTCTTTATGCCACTAGGACCAGCTTGAGAGTCACTGGAGTCCTGTCTCGTAAAAAAGTGTCCAGAGAGCTCTGTTTCTGGCGTCTCTTTAAAACTTCCCTAAAATGGGCTAAGGCTCTGTCACTGTACAAGTTGCCGATATGGCTTGCAACATCCTTCTCAGGGTGATGTTTCTCCATAAGTCTTTCCATCCTACCCCACATTTCAAAACTCTCCTTAATTTCTGAAGAAGGCACCTTCTTCCGTCTCTCTTCCTCTTCCTCTGCAGCAAGATTCTGAGCTGTGATCTGTTGCTGTTCCTGCTGAAGCTCTTGCAGCTCTTCAGTGGTTAGCTCTTCATTGTGGTCCTCCACCAACTCTTCCACATCTTCCAAACTCACATCCAACCCCATGGAACTCCCCAATGCCACAATAGATTTCACAAATGACATAGGCTCATCAGGGTCAGCCACAAACCCTTCAAAATCCCTCTTGTGGACACAATCTGGCCACAATTTTCTCCAAGCAACAACAGCTTTCTTGATTTCCTTTTCCTTTGCCACGATGGAAGATATGGTTGTATGGGGTTTGTTATACATCCCGGCCAGTTCGGCCACACATACACCGCTTTCATATTGTTCAATGATGTTTTTCTTAAATTCAATCATATTTCTCACCAGGAGCTTTCTTTGGAGCCATGGTAGCTTAATTAGCACTTGCAAGCACTAAAATGAATAGAATATAGTGGACCCTTGACCAACGATGGCATCGTCTAACGTTAAATCCGACTAGCAATACATTTTAACGCAAAAATTTTGCCTCGACTAGCGCTAAAAAACTCGACCAATCTGAGACGCGCCCACTTGTGGCCAGTGTTTACAAGCCAACCAGGCACTGCGGTCCGATCCAAGCATACAATCGGAACATTTCATATTGTCACAGCATTTTTAGTGATTGCACCTGCAAAATAAGTCACCATGGGCCCCAAGAAAGCTTCTAGTGCCAACCCTACAGCAAAAAGGGTGAGAATTACTATGGATATGAAGAAAGAGATCATTGCTAAGTATGAAAGTGGAGTGTGTGTCTCTGAGCTGGCCAGGTTGTACACAAAACCCCAATCAACCATCGCTACTATTGTGGCCAAGAAAATGGCAATCAAGGAAGCTGTTCTTGCCAAAGGTGCAACTATGTTTTCGAAACTGAGATCGAAAGTGATAGAAGATGTTGAGAGACTGTTACTGGTGTGGATAAACGAAAAACAGATAGCAGGAGATAGCATCTCTCAAGCGATCTTATGTGAAAAGGCTAGGAATTTGCATGAGGATTTAATTAGAAAAATGCCTGTAACTAGTGGTGATGGGAGTGAATTTAAGGCCATCAAAGGTTGGTTTGAGAGATTTAAGAATCGTAGTGGCATACATAGTGTGACAAGGCATGGTGAGGCTGCCAGTTTGGACCAAAAAGCAGCTGAAAAATGTGTGCAGGAATTCAAGGAGTACATAGACAGTGAAGAACTGAAACCTGAACAAGTGTTTAATTGTGACACTGACAATGTTGTGAAACACTTTAGGAATGTCATAAAGGAACGGGAGGTACAGGCCTCTATGGACAGATATATTGTGCGACAGAGGTCCAGTGACTCTGAAGCTGGTCCTAGTGGCATTAAAAGAAGAAGGGAAGTAACCCTGGAAAAGGACTTAGACACCTCAAGTCCTAATGGAAGGGGATTCCCCTTCAAAACACTAACACCATCCACAGTCTCCCCTCCTCCCATCCCATCAATCATCACCAGATCTTCAATAAAGGTAAGTGTCATGTAATTGTACATGTCTTCTTCAGTTTGTGTGTATTAAAATTAATATTTCATGTGGTAAAAAATTTTTTTTTCAATACTTTTGGGTGTCTTGCATGGATTAATTTGATTTCCATTATTTCTTATAGGGAAAATTAACTTTCTAACAATAATTTCGATTAACGATGAGCTCTCAGGAACGGATTAATATCATTGGCCGAGGGTCCACTGTATTATAAAATATTTCGTATGAGCAAGTGAGGGGACCGTTGCTCACTGGTAAACAATGGCACACTGGCTGAGAAGGGAGGCCAAGGCGACTCAGAGCCATGAATAGGCATCCAGGACGAACGATGATTAGTGAGTCAACCATTTGCAAGCCAATGTTTGGATGAAAATAACGCGACGATTTCTGAAAAGGATGACTATCAAGCCCGACGATTATCGAGGGACCACTGTACAATTAATCCATTCCATACACCCAAAAATAATGAAAAAAAGTACGTTTTGTGAAGTTTAACTATACAGTGGACCCTCGCCTAACGATATTAATCCGTTCCTGAGAGCTAAACGTTTGGCGAAATTATCGTTAGCCGAATTAATTTTCCCCATAAGAAATAATGGAAATCAAATTAATCCGTTCCTGACACCCCAAAGTACGAACAAAAAAAATTTTTACCACATGAAATATTAATTTTAATACACACAAACTGAAGAAGACATGTACAATTACATGACACTTACCTTTATTGAAGATCTGGTGATGACTGATGGGATGGGAGGAGGGGAGACTGTGGATAGTGTTAGTGTTTAAAATGGGAATCCCCTTCCGTTAGGACTTGAGGTGTCTAAGTCCTTTTCCTGGGTTACTTCACTTCTTCTTTTAATGCCACTAGGACCAGCTTCAGAATCACTGGACCTCTGTCGCACAACATATCTGTCCATAGAGGCCTGTACCTCCCATTTCTTTATGACATTCCTAAAGTGTTTCACAACATTGTCAGTGTAATAGTCACCAGCACGGCTTGCAATAGCTGTGTGAGGGTGATTTTCATCAAAAAAGGTTTGCACTTTAAACCACATTGCACACATTTCCTTAATCTTTGAAGTAGGCAACTTCCTCAATTTCTCTATCCCCTCCTCCGAAGCAGTTTCCTCAGGTCTGGTCTCTTGCTGTTGAAGATGATCTTGCAGCTCATCAGTGGTTAGTTCATCATTGTCCTCCTCCACCAACCCTTCCACATCCTCCCCACTAACCTCCAACCCCAAGGACTTCCCCAATGCCACAATTGATTCCACAACTGGCATAGGCTTCTCAGGGTTAGCCTCAAATCCTTCAAAATCCCTTTAGTCTACACATTCTGCCCACAGTTTCTTCCAAGCAGAGTTCTAGGTCCTCTTAGTCACTTCCTCCCAAGCCTTACCTATAATGTTTACACAATTGAGGATGCTAAAGTGATCTCTCCAAAACTCTCTTAGAGTCAATTGAGTTTCTGTGGTCACTACAAAGCACCTTTCAAACATAGCTTTTGTGTAGAGTTTTTTGAAGTTTGCAATGACCTGCTGGTCCATGGGCTGCAGGAGAGGAGTGGCATTAGGAGGCAAAAAATTTACCGTAATGAAGCTCATGTCCCCAGAAAGTTGCTCTGCCACATCTGAAGGATGACCAGGAGCATTGTCTAATACCAGGAGGCACTTAAGGTCCAATTTATTTTCCAGGATGTAATTTTTCACAGTGGGGGCAAATGCATGGTGTAACCAGTAATAGAAAAGGCCTCTAGTGACCCATGCCTTACTGTTTGCCCTCCACATCACACACGAATTAGCTTTGAGGACGTTGTTTCTCCTGAACACTCTGGGAGTTTCAGAGTGATACACCAATAAAGGCTTCACTTTGCAATCACCACTAGCATTAGCACACATCAACAGAGTAAGCCTGTCTTTCATAGGCTTATGTCCTGGGAGTGCATTTTCCTCCTGAGTAATGTAGGTCCTGCTTGGCATTTTCTTCCAAAACAGGCCTGTTTTGTCACAATTAAACACTTGTTCAGGTTTCAATTCTTCACTGTCTATGTACTCCTTGAATTCCTTCACATATTTTTCAGCTGCTTTTTGGTCTGAACTGGCAGCCTCACCATGCCTTATCACACTATGTATGCCACTACAATTCTTAAATCTCTCAAACCAACCTTTGCTGGCCTTAAATTCACTCACATCACCATTAGTTGCAGGCATTTTTCTAATTAAATCGTCAAGCAACTTCCTAGCCTTTTCACATATGATCGCTTGAGAGATGCTATCTCCTGCTATCTGTTTTTCATTTATCCATACCAATAAGAGTCTCTCAACATCTTCCATCACTTTTGATCTCTGTTTCAAAAACAAAGTTGCATCTTTGGCAAGAACAGCTTCCTTGATTGCCGTTTTCTTGGCTCACTGAGACAAGTGCAACCATAATAGACCACATAGGGACCAATATACTAGGGCCCTTAAATCAGGGATAATCACAGATAGCACTACAGACCACTACCCAACCTTCCTGTTGACAAACATAAGTAAACCACCACTTGAATACAACAAAGTTTCATTTAGACTCCATGACAAGGCCTCAATAAGGAAGTTCACAGCTGACGTAGAGACTGTTGACTGGCCTACAGAATTCTCCAAGGCCAATGGTATTGATGATTGGTCAGACATTTTTCTTAACAAATTACTTAGACTATACAACAAACATTGTCCTATAAAAACGAAACAGATCACAAACAAACGGCTTGGTTGCCCATGGCTAACCAGCACCATTCTGAAATCCATTGATAAGAAACACCAATATGAAAAGCAATATAGACAGGGCTTAATACACAAAGATATTCTTAAACACTATTCATCAGTTCTCACCAAAGTATTAAAGAAAGCGAAACAACTATACTACTCCAGTAGATTCACAGACACAAGAGGAGATATAAAAAAGACCTGGAAAACACTCTCTCAGATTCTAGGGACCCACAAACTGAAAAAAAAAACAAGAATATTGTCCTAACTAAACCTAATGAAACACCACTGTATCCCACTGACACAGTTAACAAGATAAACAACTTGTTCTCAACCATAGGATCTAATCTCGCCGATAAAATCCCAAGTACCAATGCCCATGCCAGGGACTACCTAGATGGGAATTTCCCAAATTCCTTCTACCTTTCACCAACTGAGCCCTCGGAAGTCACCGAGATTATAAAATCACTTAAAAACAACTCAGGGAATCTGTCTAATGTCCCACCATTACTGTACAAGCGAGTGGCCTATATCCTTTCGCATGCTATTTCATTACTTTTTAACAAGTCACTAGAAACTAGCACCTTCCCGAAACTACTCAAGACAGCAAGGGTTACACCAATACATAAAGGTGGTGACCCTACAGATTTAAACAACTATAGGCCAATATCAAACTTACCATTGCTATCCAAAATCTTTGAGAAACTTGTGCACAGGAGACTATATTCATTTATAACGGCACAAAACATACTCAACCCCTGCCAATTTGGATTCAGGAAAAATAAAAGCACTAATGATGCAATCATAAAAATGCTAGATCTGCTTTACACAGCATTGGAAAATAAGGAATATCCACTCGGAATTTTTATTGATCTAAGAAAAGCTTTTGACACAGTAGACCACGGCATCCTACTCCACAAACTTGACCATTACGGTATAAGAGGCCATGCGCTTGCATATTTCAAATCTTACCTTACTAATAGGTATCAGTATGTCACCATTAAAGACACAGCATCAACAACACGGCCACTTGATACTGGAGTTCCGCAGGGAAGTGCCCTTGGTCCCCTGCTCTTCCTCATATACATCAATGATCTTCCAAACGTATCCCAACGCCTGAAACCCATTCTCTTTGCTGACGACACTACTTATGTCATCTCTCACCCTAATCTTGCCACCCTCAACACCATTGTTAACGAGGAGCTGATCAAAATATCGACTTGAATGACACCCAATAAACTTACGCTTAACACTGACAAAACCTACTATATTATGTTTGGCAGCAGAGGAGGAGTTACACAAATTAACATTAAGATCAGCAACACTCTAATTACCAGACATAATGAGGGCAAATTCCTAGGCCTATACCTCGACAACAACCTGAATTTCAGCACCCATATCCAACACATAACCAAAAAAGTATCCAAAACAGTTGGGATCCTCTCCAAGATACGATACTACGTGCCGCAAAATGCCCTTCTCACACTATACCACTCACTTATTTATCCTTACCTCACCTATGCTATTTATGATTGGGGATCAACTGCAGCAACACACCTAAAGCCAATAATAACCCAACAAAAAGCCACAGTAAGAATAATCACTAAATCCCATCCCTGGCAACACACCCCCCCACTCTTCATAGATCTAAACTTACTCCCTGTTCAGTACTTCCATACTTACTACTGTGCAGTCTACATCTACAGGACCTTAAATTCCAATATTAACCTTGGCCTAAAACACTTTCTTGATAGTTGTGACAGAATCCACAGGCATAACACCAGACACAAACATCTCTATGACATTCCCCATGTCCGACTAAACCTTTACAAAAATTCAATGTATGTAAAAGGCCTTAAAATCTCGAACACCCTACCTGAAAACTCTAGAACTGCAGACATATTCATCACCTTCAAAAGTACCATTAGAAAACATCTTATCTCCCTGATACACCCCATCAACTAACTACATGAATACCACCTGGTGGTTCACACTTACGCTCACTCACCCATTTGACCATAAACAGAAATATCAATTTCAATCTTAAAATAATGAATCCTAACTAGTCATAAGTTGGCCTGTGATACTCCAATACTGAAACTATGTACTGTGCCAAAACAAAAGCATTCACATTGCTAAACTCACAAACTAGTATTTAGTCACTTAGCCATAATACCAACTTACAGTGGAACCTCAAATTTCGAACTTAATCCGTTCCAGGAGCTAGTTCTAAATTCGAAAAGTCTGAAATTCGAAGCAATATTTCCCATATGAAATAATGGAAATACAATTAATCCGTTCCAGAAACCCAAAAATATTCACCAAAAAAATATATTTTATAGAGATTAATTACAGTTTTACATACACAACAAATACTATAGTCTTTAATTATGTATAGTAATATAAAATAACATTTTTACTTACCTTTATTGAAGATTGGTGATGGCATCTGGAAGATGCCATCATCAATCACTAATCGTCTGTTTCTGTCGCACAAAATAACTGTCCAAAATCGTCTGTTTGTCTCACAAAATAACTCCACAGCCATCTGTTTCTGTCTCACAAAATAACTGTCCACAGCCGTCTGTTTCTGTCTCACAAAATAACTGTCCACAATCGTCTGTTTGTCTCACAAAATAACTCCACAGTTGTCTGTCTGTTTCTGTCTCACAAAATAACTCCACAGTCATCTGTTTCTGTCTCACAAAATAACTGTCCATAATCGTCTGTTTGTCTCACAAAATAACTCCACAGTTGTCTGTTTCTGTCTCACAAAATAACTCCACAGTCGTCTGTTTCTGTCTCACAAAATAACTGTCCACAGTCGTCTGTTTCTGTCTCACAAAATAACTGTACACAGTCGTCTGTTTCTGTCTCACAAAATAACTGTCCACAGTCCTCTGTACATCCTGGCAAGCTCAACAAGTCTCACTCCAATCTCATACTTCTGTATTATTTCCTTCTTCACATTATTATTATAATCAAAAAGAAGCGCTAAGCCACAAGGGCTATACAGCATCCTTCTTCACATCTATGGTGTTTCTCACTTTCTTTACCACAGGGTACCGCTAGCAAGTTTCTTTGGGCCCATGGCAGCTTATTTCACAGCCCCACAAGCACTAAACACAATTAAATAATCGTAAAATGTGTGAATGAGATCACAAGTTAGTGTTCACTCAAGCATAAACAAAGCTAGACTGCTCATGGCGCCTGTGTGGGGACACGGACAGAGTGGGCCAGCGGACAGGTCCCATACCCGGCGGTCCGAAAATAGGGGCGCGTTCGATTATTATTATTATAATCAAAAAGAAGCGCTAAGCCACAAGGACTATACAGCGCTGCAGGGCAGGAAGGAAGCGAGGGCATCAGGTGGCAAAAGGGAGATGGATGAGCAACAGGTTACGGATAACAGCGGGGCAGTGGATGGTGAAAGGGTAAAGGGCAGCAAGAGACTGAACCAGAAAGGGCTGAGGGGAGTGCGAAAAGTATCATCAGAGTTTGTGGAGTAAATCAGTCGTTGTCAAGAAGTCAATGAGAGAGTCAGGATTAAAGGAGGGTCCATCAGCAAGAAGGGAAGGTAAAGAGAGAGTAGGGGAACGAAGACGACGTTGGAGGTAAATTCTGCGTGCTCGTTGATAGAGAGGGCAGTCTAACAGAATGTGGCTAATCGATACTGGAACTTGACACTGCTCACAGAGAGGAACAGGGTGCCTCTCCATGAGATACCCATGAGTAAGACGAGTGTGGCCAATGCGAAGGCGGGAGAGAGTGGTCTCCCAACCTCGGCACTGATGACAAGAAGACGGCCAGTAACCTATGCTCGGTTTAATAGAATGAAGTTTGTTACCGAGCAGAGTTGACCAACGTTGTTGCCAACGGGTGCGAAGGTGGGTAGCTATTGCAGCAAAATAGTCCAGAAATGGAACACCTCGATAGGAAATTGGTAGGTCATATACTGCTGACCGCGCAGCAGTGTCTGCCTGTTCATTGCCCTGTACGTCGACATGACCAGGGACCCAACAAAAAACAATATCTTTATGTTTGGTAGAGATACGGCGTAGCCAAAGTTGGATACGGAGAACTAGGGGATGAGATGTATCAAATTTTCGTATAGCCTGTAGAGCACTAAGGGAGTCTGAGACTACTACAAATGATGACACAGGCATAGATGCGATACGAATAAGTGCTGCAAGAATGGCATACAGTTCAGCAGTAAAAATGCTAGCTGAAGATAGTAAATGCCCTCGTACGACGCTGTCCGGAAACACTGCTGCGAATCCGACGCCGTCTGAAGACTTAGAGCCATCTGTGTACACAGCGGTGGCATGAGAATGAGAGTGGAAGTGATCAAGAAAAAGAGAGCGGGAAGCCACCGTAGGCAGTTGAGCTTTCGAGCAAGGGAGTGAGAAAGAACAGACCCGAACAGCTGGAACTTCCCAGGGGGGTAGGGAAAAGTGAGATGCTACATGAACATATAAAGGTGGTAACTGAAGGGAAGACAAGAGTGAAAGTAGGCGAAGAGAAAAGGGACGGAGCAAACAGGGGCGGCGAACGAATAAAGAATGTCTACTAATATCGGTGACCATTCTATAAATGGAAGGATTGTGTAGATCGTGAGAGCGTACATAGTAACGAAGGCAATGGGCATCACGGCGATCAGACAAGGATGGAACATTTGCTTCTGTATAGAGGCTCTCAACAGGGGAAGAGCGAAAAGCACCAAGGCACAAACGTAAGCCTTGGTGATGGATAGAGTTAAGGCTAGAGAGAGTAGCAGGAGAGGCCGCGGAATAAATCTGGTCACCATAATCGAGTTTCGATAAAACGAGGGCTGAATGTAGGCGAAGCAGAGTTCGACGATCAGCTCCCCAGGAAAGATGAGCAAGGGTTTTAAGAAGGTTTAGCCGGCTGTGACAAGTTGCCTTCAGAGAGGTAATGTGAGGTTTCCAGGTTAACCGACGGTCAAAGAGAAGGCCTAGAAACCTGACTGTATCACGTTCGGGGATACGGGAGCCATAGAGATACAAAGGATGATCGGAGATAACAGAGCGTCTAGTGAAAGTAATTTGGTGAGTTTTGGTACTTGAAAATTTAAACCCATGTGTGGTGGCCCAAGTGGAAACACGGTCGACCGCATGCTGGAGAGAAACTGCAATAAGGTGACAGTCAGCGCCTGCACAAGCAATAGCGAAGTCATCAACATAGAGTGATGACCAAATATTGGGTGGAAGAACAGAGGCCAAATCATTTATAGCAAGGAGAAAAAGTGTTGTGCTTAGAACACATCCCTGAGGGACACCTTCAGCTTGGACGAAGTCCGGGGAAAGAACATTATTGACTCGAACACGGAAATGTCTGTCAGTTAAAAAGTTCTTAAGGAAGGATGGTAGATTGCCTCGGAGGCCTAAGGAATGGGCCTGGGCCAAAATATTATACCTCCAAGTTGTGTCATATGCCTTCTCAAGGTCAAAAAATATGGCAATAACTGAGTGATTATTCGCAAAGGCATTACGAACATACGTATCCAAGCGTAGTAAGGGGTCTATGGTAGAACGACCCTTACGAAAGCCATATTGACTAGCGGAGAGACTGTTGTGAGTCTCTAAATACCACATTAAACGTCGATTTACGAGGCGTTCCATCACTTTGCAAACTGCACTTGTAAGAGCGATGGGGCGATAGTGGGAGGCATCATGTCCTGTAGTACCCGGTTTGCGGAAAGGGAGAACAATGGCAGATTTCCACAGCTGGGGAAGAACTCCTTGTGCCCAAATAAGATTGAAGAGGTGTAAGAGGACTACAAGGGCTGACCGATGTAAATGTTGTAACATACGAATATGAATGTCATCAGGCCCAGCTGCCGATGATCGGCAAGCTGAGAGCGTTGCCTCCAGTTCTTGAAGTGTAAAAGGCACATTATACTGTTCTTCTCCGAGAGAAGAAAAGTCCAAGGGTACTAACTCTCTGGCAGACTTTGAGGAAAGAAACGAGGGGCATAGATGGAGCCCTCGGGAAATACGGACCAGATGTGTGCCAAGTTCAATGGCAACGTCGAGAGGGTTTGCTATATCAACACCAGTGACCCGTAGAACAGGAGCCGGGTCAGGAGAGTATTTACCACTCAATTTCCTCACTTTTTTCCAGACTGCACTCATAGAAGAAGCAGAGGTGATGGTGGAAACATAGTCTCGCCAACAAGTGCGTTTAGCTTCACGGATGACACGGCGAGCGATCGCACGCTTCTGCTTAAAATCAACAAGTCTCTCAGCGGTTCTATTGTACCGGTACCTGCCCCATGCAGCACGTTTCAAACGTACTGCACGAGCACAAGCAGGAGACCACCAAGGCACACACTTCTGAGAATGCCTGCCTGAGGTGTGGGGTATAGAATGAGAAGCTGCGGTATAAACTGATGTCGAGAAGATGTGTAGGAGCTCATCAATGGAGGATGAAGAAGGAACCTCACTAAAAGCAGTGAGGTGTGAGTAAAGATCCCAATTTGCCCGATCAAATTGCCAGCGAGGGCTACGGGAAGGTGGTGAATAGGAAGGAGAAGTAAGAATGATCGGAAAATGATCGCTGTCATGTAAGTCTGGTAGAACAGACCAGGTGAAGTCTAGTGCAGTGGAGGAAGAGCAGACTGATAGATCGATGCAAGAGAGAGTATGAGTACGAGGATCAAAATGGGTGGGAGTACCCGTATTTAAAACATGGAGGGGGTGAGAGGCAAGAAAAGCCTCCAACTGAATGCCACGTGAGTCACAATGAGACCCCCCCCAGAGGAAATGGTGGGCATTAAAATCACCAAGTAACAGAAGTGGTGGTGGTAAGGATGAAACAAGAAAGGCAAAGTCTGGGATAGAAAATGCTCGAGAAGGAGAGAGATATAAAGAACATATTGTAAACCACTTATTCAAGTGGATACGGGCTGCAGTGTAATGCAGCGAGGTATGGACAAATAGTTGACAGTACGGAATATCATTGCGTAGAAGAAGGGCACTTTCATTAAAGGTCCCATCTGAGAAAGGATCCGAAGAATACAATAAATTATAGCCTGAGATAGGTTGGAAAACAGCCGAGTGTAATTTTGGTTCTTGTAAGCAAGCACCAACAGGGGAAAACCTGGAAAGCAACATCTGAAGCTCACCCCGATTACCCCTGAGGCCGCGGATATTCCACTGTAAATAGGCCATGATTGGCGATGAAGAAAATATCAGGAATCTGTAGGTATGGTGGCATTGGAAGATGTTCAAGTAGCGAAGGAACGGAGCGTTGCGAAGAATGGGGTTGTGAAGATGGAGGAGAGGGAAGAGAAGGAACAGGAAGTGAATCAGTGTCCATTGAAGGTTTAGTCTCTGCAATATATTCTGAAATGGCTTCAAGTGTTTCTGAATTCAAAGATGTATGGGAAACCATATTGGAGATAGGAGGAGGAGGGTGAGTAAAGATTGGGACAGTAATGGACTGTACCAAAGTAGAGGGGGAGGGAAAAGTGTAAGGGACTGGAGATGAAGTGTGGGGGGGGACAGAAGAGGTAGAAACCTGGGAGGTGACAGAAGAGGGAGAAACTTGGGAGGGGACAGGGGTGGAAGGCATAGTACGAGGAGGAGGGTGAATCTCCACACTTGTAATAGAGCCAGAGAGAGGGGAAGAACTAGGTACAGAGACTGGAAAGGTAACGTGTGGAGGTGGAAGAAGGGAAGGAAGGGGCAAAGAAGATTTGAGCAATGTGGATTTTTTGGACTTCTGAGTAGAGGGGCGATTGGTATTAGGTGTCGTACGAGGTCTTGTCGATACTGGGGCTTGTGAGGAAGGACGCGAAGATGTGAGAACAGACTGAGTTGTAGTCGGGACGTCAGAGCCAAGGACAGCAAAAGGATTAGATGCCGTAATGGCTATGGGAGGGGTAACAACAGAGGAGGCTGCAGAAGATGGGACCCCAGAAGTGGGGGGATGTTTGGAAACACGAGAATAAGAAACACGGGGTAGTCTCCCTTGGAGGCGGAGATGAGTAACTGCCATAGCATAAGGGAGACCTTCTGCCTCTTTGAGGCAACGGATTTCACGTTCATTTAAGTAGACCTGGCAACGGCGGGAGTACGAAGGGTGAGCTTCATTACAATTAAGGCAAGATGGAGGTTGACTGCAAGATGTATTAGAATGGTTGTCGGCACCACAGACTGGGCATTCGGCCATAGATCTGCAATATTTCGCTGGGTGACCAAAACGCCAGCAATTTCTACATTGTTGCGGTGTAGGTATCACCTTTCGAACTTGTAACCGATGTCCCGCGACATATACAGAGGACGGGAGTTCTCGGCTGTCAAAAGTTAAACGAGCCACATTGCAAGGGTAACGTCTCCGCCCCCGGGCAGGAAGGACATAAGTGTCTACTTTGAGGATTGGGAGATCCTGGAGTTCCAGCTGTTCAAAAATGTCATTGCCACATGACTGGAAATTCTGTTGGACTATGGTATGGGGCAGAATGACAGTACCACTACAAGAATTGAGAGAAAGATGTTTTTCAATAGTGATAGGAGTAGTATCGATATTCGAAAGGAGAGAAAGATCATGAGCTTGGGTAGCATTCTGGACAGTGACGATGCGCGTACCGCTCTTGAGAGCGTGAAATGAAATATCTCTGCCAACATGACGCAGGAGCGCTTTGGCAATACTATGGTCAGAAAGGTAGGCAGAAGAAGAAGTTGGTCTTAAAGTAAAGAATTTAGTCCATTGTGTGGTCCGAAACTGAGCGTGGAGAGGGAGTGCTTGACGTGTCGGTCGTTTCCGAGTAGAATGGGAAGGTAACGACGGAGCATCATCAGGAGATTGACGTTGGCGTTTAGGAGTAGGACCGGAGTTGGTCCGGCATGAAATGGGTGGGCGATTCGAAAATTGCCGTACCGTAGAGGGAGAAGCCGGAAGCATAGTCAAAGGAGAGCGGAGTTCAGACAAATCGAAGGAGTCAGTCGAAGCCCCGGTACCTGAAGCGGGTGAGGAAACAGCACCAGCAAGAGGTACAGGGGCATCAGGAGTGTCCGAAGAGTGGTCTAAACACAAGGCAGGGTCAGAATGGGGTGCGGTATCAAGAAGGGGCCCGGGGGTAGTGGTTTCATGGACTAGGGCTGCCATGGTTAGGTTACTCCTTTGCTTTTTGTTTTTAAGAAAAAAAAAGAAAGAAGAAAAGAAAATAAAAACAAAAAAAAGAATAAAAAAAGGGGGGAGCGGGGAGGAATAGTTCCCAGGAGGAATGAAAGGGCCGGAAATCTCCCTCCGCGCCCAAGAGGACTCGACACCGCTAGTAGCGCAGATGCAGCATGGAACCTGTGCCATACCCTACCCTTCATGCCAGTAAACCAGCAATCCGGGATAGCAACCTCACATCTGCCGAGCTACCTCGGTGGACAAAAGAGAGGGCGGCCGGATATCCGCCACAAAGCATACCTCCTTCAGCCACCACCCCCGGAATCCGAAAGGTGGCTTCCAGAGATACACCCGTCGCCCAAAAGACACCCAAAGCTACTCCGGGATACCGGAGAGGGATCGGGACATCCCTAGGCAATCCAGATTCCACGGCAAACTACGCCACCGCCAAGAAACCTCAACGGAATGGGATCGACCCCGGTGTCCTTTCCCCTACCTAGGAACTAGCACGCCTGTGGGAGAAATCACGAAGGCTAAAAAGAGGAAGGGCAAAAGGGAGGGGTGAGGAGGAGGAGGAGGAATGGAAAAAGGGGAGGATGGGGAGGATGGGATAGGGGAGGGGAGAATGGGGGGTAATTAGGTTCGGTCTGAGGAAGAAGACCGACAGGGCTAATTCCTCAGACCAAGAGCCTCTTCACCACGCCAAGGAGCCCCCCTTGAAGAGGGCGCGTTCGATAATAGGAACACAGTTTGTCTGAAAAAATGGTCTTATTTTCGAAACGTTCAATATGTGATACGTTCGTTTTTTGAGGTTCCACTGTACCTCATAATTTATAATATTTTAAATTTAAGAATTAATCTTAGTCTGCCCGAAATGCCTAGCCATGCTAGGTGTTCTAGTGGTACACTCTGTAATTATTATTTTACTACATGTAAATCACACAATAACCAAATTCTGTAAACTCAGCATTATAATCCTTATAGAGAATAAACTTTGAATTTAATTGAATTGAAGGTGAGGAGAGGAGAGGGAGTTGTGGTAATTGTTTGGAAAGGGAATCCCCTTCCATAATGACTTCAGGTAACAAGCCTCTCCCTAGGGTTACTTCCTCCTCTGTCTTTTAATGGCACTAGGACCAGCTTGAGAGCCACTGGACCTCTTCCAGAGAGCTGTGTTTTTGGTGCCTCTGTAAGATTTACCTGAAGTGGGCCAAGATTTTGTCACCGAACATGTTGCAGATATGGCTTGTTTCAGCTTGGCCAGGGTGATATTTCTCATCAAAAGCTTGCACCCTCCTCCACATTGCACAAATCTCCTTAATCTCCGAAGGCACCTCCTTCCCTCTCTCTTCCTCCTCCTCTGAAGCAAGTTGCTCAGTAGTGGTCTGCTGCTGTTCAGTTGAAGGTTGTGATGTTGGTTTGTCCCTTATTACTTTGATAGTAAGGTTCTCACTACATGTTCTAGTGTGGGGTGGCTTTTTACTTAATGGCCTTATCTGTCTAGGGGTAATACTTACATCATGGCTGATCATCTTGAGTGTCTGATATCCTCTCACCAGCCCTCTTCACAGGTTATGTAAACTACTACTATAAAAATATAACTGTATTCTCAATAGATATGTACAGAATATACAATTACAGCCTCACACTTTCAAAACTCCATAGCTGTTCTCCCACATGGTGTATCTTATTAACTTTTGTCCTTCTCTCTTTTGACTAACTCTGGGCTAACCAGTGTTTTGACACACTTTAGTCACCCTGGGTATGGTGGCCACAACTTAAATTATAAAAACTCCCCCCTGGAGCACACATAATGCCCCAAAAGATAGAAAGAAGGACCCAGAGATCTTGCCACCTCCATGTCCACAAGAGAAAGGAGAGAGAGAGAGAAGGGGAGAGGGAGGATCCTAGCTAAACTCCTCCCACCAAAACAAAAGACTGTTGCCATGCACAATTCTCTTGTTACCACAATTCTACTATACCTTATTTAACTGTTACAAAAAGAAATACAACTTTATAAACTACTTGTTTAAATTGTGTGTTTGTGTGTCTATAGTATAACCTATTATATTGAGAAAAAAGGCTTGACCCAGCTGCCTCTCAGTCCTAAGGGTGATCAGTCCTTATGACATTTAGAGCTTAATCCCCATCAATTCAATATAATTAGGTATTCCAGAGTAACTGTTACTTATAAATACATGTTGGGTCCTATAGCCCCATAACACCCCCACCTCCAGACGAAGTCTCACAAAAGCTAGCAGTGTCCCTCAGGATACGGCTAGTAAAAAGTATATTGCTTAAGTCTGAAGGCGGTAAACAAGACTACTAGAAATGCTACATATTTCCCAGCACCATAACTACTCTTCACTTTACTGTTATTTACAACAGATTGCAGAATTTTTTAGAAAAGCATTTTAACCATACCCATATACTCAAGGGTGTAACTATTTACAATTTTAGTGACTTTTAAACAATACACATTACAATGCAAAAATTGCACACAATGCTCACTGTGAAAGCCCGCACCAACAGGCCTGTGCCTCTGCTGCGGTAATCTAGCAAGCAACTGGTACTCCAGGGTGGCATCTTCCTGATCAGGAGACGAGAGTAGAGCCAAACCCAGAGCAGTCAGGTGTACACCAGGCAGGAAACTTCACAAAACATGTCAAGGTGTCTCTCACTTGGTGGCCGAACCAAACAGTGAGACTTCCAGTCAACACTCATGATCCTTAACATGGTCAGGCACTCAAGCCCATCTTCCGAGGTCCCACTCCACACAGATCCTCCAAACTTATGAAGAGGAGGCAGACATAGAACATGAAGGGGTCCAAGGGACCACAAAGGCAAATCGTCGGGCCGTTTTGTATATAGAGCACACCAAGACACAACATCACATACCTTCCTGAACGTCTCATGTTACCGAAGGTTGTCAACCACTGCCTCAACTCACATTTATGTACACATTGACCCTCGTCACACTTTTGGCTCCGACTCGACTCCTTCACAGTCAGATGGCTGGTAGAGAGTACTCAGGCTCGCCGAGAGTTCACCACTGTTGTGGTCTGCTGCTGTTCAGTTGAAGGTGTTGCAGCTCTTCAGTGGTTACCTCTTCCTTGTGGTCCTCCAACAACTCTTCCACATCCTCGTCACTCACATCCAATCCCATGGACTTCCCCAGACACACAATGGATTCAACAACAGGTGTAGGGTCATCAGGGTCAGCCTCAAACCCTTCAAAATCTTTCTCGAGGACACACTCTGGCCACAATTTTCTCCAAAAAGAGTTCAAAGTCCTGGAAATCACTCCCTGCCAAGCCTTACCTGTAAGGCTAATGCAGTTGTAGATACTGAAGCGATTCCTCCAGAACTCTCTTAGGGTCAATTCAGTGTCCGAGGTCGCTTCAAAGCACCTTTGAAACACTGCTTTTGTGTAGAGTTTTTTGAAGTTAGATATGACCTGCTGGTCCATGGGCTGGATGAGAGGAGTAGTGTTAGGAGGCAAGAACTTCACTATTATAAAACTGAAATCCCTACCAAGTTTGGAGGATGAGCAGAAGTACTGTCCAGTACCAGGAGGCACTTGAGTGGCAATTTATTTTCCTGGAGGTATTTTTTCACACTTGAGCAAAACACTTCATGGACCCAGTCAATGAAAATTTGCCTTGTGACCCATGCCTTATTGTTAGCCCTCCACATCACACACAATCTACTCTTGATGACATTGTTATTCTTGAACACTCTGGGATTTTCAGTGATACACCAGTAAAGACTTCACTTTGAAATCCCCACTAGCGTTAGCACAGAACAAGGGTTAGCCTATCCTTCATTGGCTTGTGTCCTGGCAGTGACTTTTCCTCCTGCGTGATGCAGGTCCTCTGTGGCATTTTCTTCCAAAAGAGGTCTGTTTCGTCACACCTGAACACTTGTTGAGGTTGGAATTCTTCAGTCTCAACGTACCCACTGAATTCCTGCAAAAATTTTTCAGCTGCATGTTTGTCGGAACTAGCAGCCTTGCCATGCCTTACAACACTGTATGCCACTACGCTTCTTAAATCTGTCAAACCAGTCTCTGCTGGCCTTAAATTCACTAACATCAGTACTAGTTCTAGGTATTTTCTTTACAAGATCTGCATGCAACTGCCATGCCTTTTCACAAATGATCGTCTCTGAAACACTATCTCCCGCTAACTGTTTCTCGCTGATCCACAACAACAACTTCACATCTTCCATTGTTTGTGATCTCTTTTTCGTTAACATGCTTACCCCTTTCACCACATCAGCTTCCTTTATTTGTTCTTTCTTTGCCAGGATGGAAGTGATTGTTGATTTGGATTTCCTATATATACTGGCAAGTTCCAGCACCCGCACACCACTCTCATATTTTTCAATAACTTCTTTCTTAAATTCCATCATGTTTCTCACTTTCTTTACCAAAGGGCTGGCACTCTGAACTTTCTTTGGCCCATGGTGGCTTATTTCACAGTCACACTTAATAAACAAGCACAAAAACCAATGGATATTACTGAAATGTTTGGATAAAAGTGCGGAGTATATGCTCATTCACCAAGAGTCACACGGAGACTGACTCACCTACACAAGGTGTCCCAGTGGGAGGTGGGCTGAAGCATATAATACAGACGATTTACAAGGCACCAGCTGAAATACAGAGCCAAATTTCCACCCAAAAACTGGCCTAAATACGAATCGGCCGATAAACACAGCAGCTGATATTCGGGATTCCAATGTATATATATCGTGCATTATATAGGTCTCACAGGCCACAAATATTAATGGAAAAAATAAAATAAATTAGAAAACCACAGAAAAATGTACAATTAAAAAACAAACACAAAGTGTACAGCAGTTGCCAAAGTTGCCACCAGCCTGTGATTTACTGACAACTTTACACCTCTATTTCTCAGTAAATACTGATGGGATTTTCTTCTTTGATTTCATTACCTCCACTAAAATATACTCTTTTAACCCTTTCAGGGTCCGTGCCATAGATCTACGGCTTTACGTTCAGGGTCCAAACATGAGATCAACGCCATGAGCTCAGCTCACTCTTGATAAGCTGTGAGCAGTAAATTTGGGCCTAGATATGAGAAAATGCATCTATGTGGTATGTGTGCACCACATAAAACAAATCCTGCAGCACACAGTACATAATGAGAGAAAAAAACTGAGATCGTAATTTTCGATTAAAACAGCGACTTTACAGTGTTTTCTCATATGTTTTTAATAGGTGTATTTGCAATTTCTTGGTCTCATTTGATAGAGTGGAAGATATACTACAGAAATAGAGATGATTTTGATTGGTTTTAGTACTGGAAATGGCATGAAACTAAGTTCAAATTAGCAGAAATGTTAAATTTTTGCCGATGTTTAAGAGTAAACAAATGACCTCACAACTCTAATACATGACAGCTGGTGGGTTTAATATACATTCACAAATGTGGTGATATTATTTATACAATTATTACAGTATTGCATAACAGTAAATCTTCTATTTTTTGGTTTGAATAAAAATTCATTATGTGAATAAAAAATCAAAATGGAATTCATTTGTAAAGACTGAAAATGTAACTGATGAACAGAGGAAATGTTAGTTTAGTGGTAGGAATGCCTGCATTGTTTATTCTGGACCCTACTTTGAAATTGGAATATTTTAAACTTTGCATTAAATTGGCCAAATTACCAATTTCCGGTCACTTTATTTTGTTGTTGAAACAGTTGACTTGGTGATTCCTTGTGCTCAATCGATAGAATAGAAGTAATACTAGTGAAATAGCTAAGAATTTGGTCGACTGGAATACTGTAATTGGCCTAAAATGGGAGTCAAAGTCAGCAAAATTGCCAATGCGTAAATATCGCCGACACATCAAAATTTGCGAGAGCATAATTTTGTCAATTTTCCATCAAATTTCGTAGTTTTTGTTTTATTACCTTCAGAAAAAAGATTCTCTACCATTTCATAAGAAAAAATAACAAAATTATTTTTTGAAAATTCTTGGACCCTGGTGCACACTTTGAAATTTGGCCTCTGGACCCTGAAAGGGTTAATAAGAAAAAAATACATTATTTTAAATTCTTTGACCTTGAGAGCAATTTTCAGATCAGGGGTCTGAACCTTAATATGGTTAATTACTATCATATATTATCATATCGTCTGTTCACACTGTCCACTAAAAAGTTTTCCCTCCCATGTTTTTTTTTTTTTTTTTTTTAATCAATTTGATTTTTGGGAAACTGAACACTATGATTTCTAACTGGAATGAAGTTTGAGGTGTTTTACTAAATTTGATTTATCTGGAAATGCATTAAGGCATTCTGAACGCTTGAATGGTTTCTCTCCAGTATGAATTCTCATGTGTTTTACTAAACTAGATTTATGTGAAAACTCTTTTACACACACTGAACAGTGATATGGCTTCTCTCCAGTATGTATTCTCATGTGATCTACTAAAGTAGTTGTATCTGAAAAACCTTTTAGACACTCTGAACACTGATATGGTTTCTCTCCAGTATGAATTCTCATGTGTTGTATTAAATGAGATTTTTGTGAAAAATTTTTCTGACACTCTGAACATTTATATGGTTTCTCTCCAGTATGAATTCTTATGTGTTTTACTAAACAAGATTTTCGTGAAAACCCTTTTAGACACTCTGAACACTGAAATGGTTTCTCTCCAGTATGAATTCTCAAGTGTTCTACTAAAGTAGTTGTATCTGAAAGACCTTTTAGACACTCTGAACATTGATATGGTTTCTCTCCAGTATGAATTCTCATGTGTTGTACTAAAGATGATTTTTCTGAAAACTCTTTTAAACACTCAGAACACTGATATGGTTTCTCTCCAGTATGAATTCTCATGTGTTGTATTAAATGAGATTTTTGTGAAAACTTTTTTTGACACACTGAACATTTATATGGTTTCTCTCCAGTATGAATCCTCAGGTGTTGTAATAAAATATGTTTTCTGTTAAACTCTTTTAGACACTCTGAACATTTATATGGTTTTTCTCCAGTATGAATTCTCGTGTGTTCTACTAAAACATATTTTCTGGCAAATGCTTTTAGACACTCTGAGCACTGATATGGTTTCTCTCCAGTATGATTTCTCATGTGTTTTACTAAACTTGATTTACCTGAAAACTCTTTTAGACATTCTGAACATTGATATGGTTTCTTTCCAGAATGATTTTTCATGTGTTCTAATAAATAAGATTTATCTGAAAACTTTTTTAGACACACACAACACTGATATTGTTTCTCTTTGTTATGAATTT
Source organism: Cherax quadricarinatus (assembly GCF_038502225.1). Taxonomy (NCBI): domain Eukaryota; kingdom Metazoa; phylum Arthropoda; class Malacostraca; order Decapoda; family Parastacidae; genus Cherax; species Cherax quadricarinatus. Next base: position 22,037 of record NW_027197591.1, read on the forward strand.
TCATGTGTCTCATTAAATATTTTTTTTCAGAAAACTCTTTCATACACATTAAACACAGAACTGTGTTTTTGCTTTCATTAATTGTTACAAGTGATACACAATGAGATTTTTGTGAGGAATGTGAATATTGATGTAGTTTGACTTCTGGATGAACCGTAACATGCGTTGATTGAACGCTTTCTTTTTCAAGTATATCAGACATAGTGATCAAAAGCCTTTCACTATAATGACCCAAAAATTAAAAGTGCTTCAAGTGTCAGGATTTCTACAAGGAGAAATTTTTTTTTCTGGAAATGGTAGAGAATCTTTTTCTTAAAATAATGACTCCAGAAGCACAAAATATAATGCAAACTTATATAATTAAGAAGGCACAAAGTTGGCAATCTGAGCACAATTAACACATCAACAATCTCAGCCTTTGCTCATTCCAAAGAAATTTTTAGCTTATTCACAGTATGTCAAGTGCATAAAAGTTGCTAATTTGATTTTACACAAAATTCACAAATTCTAATTTGAAAACAATAAAAAATAAACAGAGTATGCATTCTGCTCATTAATCATCTCTCCCAGCCTCTAGTATATTATTCCTTCCCTCTGTTTTGAATTCATCATCATCACACAAAATATACGTTTTATCCTATTTCCCAGAAAATAAAAAATAACCAGGAAAAATTGTCATGATTTAGGGCATCCCAATAATTGAAGCAGACCTAAGTAAGAACCCATAAAAAAAGATGAGGGAGGAGAGGGAGTCTGTCCTAAAGAAAAAAATGTCAAAAATCAAATATTTCAAGCTGCTTCCAGTTCTGAAATCAACCAAATTATCCTTTTCAGTAGACTGATGTCCATTTTATCAACCAATACCAAAACACATCCTAAAAACACCTCAAAGTTGCTATTTATACTAAACAGAAGGTCAGAGGTCTGTTTTTCCCAGCATGCACTGCTTGGGGAAGGACTTGATTTATACTGTGCACTCACTCCAAAGATACATCCTCGCATGTCTACACCCAAATTTACTACTCACAGCATATGTGAGAGAGCTGTGCTTAAATTGTAGACCTATATGTGTGCTACTGGGGTTAATGTAGATCTACGTGAGTAACACTGTGGTCAATAATGCAGATTTACATGAGTAACACTGGGTTCAGTAATGTAAATATACATGAATAACACTAAGGTCAATAATGTTGATCTATCTAATATAGAGTAAAATGGGGTAATACTCTTATAAATGAATTATGAAGTGCTTAACCACATACAATTTGTGATCACTTTCTTACAATGAAAAAAAATATGTCTGTAATACTCTATTATTACAATATTATAAACATGGCCAAGCACTAAACCAGTAAGGTTTAAACTGTGCTTGATATCTCCAATTCCTTGGATCAAGCAAGCAGTTGACCAGCACCTACCTTGAAGGCTTCTCTAATAATCTACATGAATTTCAATGTTTCTTGATAAAGCTTTCACAACAGTTTTGTAACAACAAATATTATGAAAAAGTTCTTATTACAGTGACAATACAATGATGTTTGTCAATGCAGCAAGATGTTGAACAGTAGGATGCTAAGGTGATGTTTGGCAGTAGGATGTTAAGGTGATGCTTAACACTAGGATGCTCAGGTGATGTTTAACAGTAGGATGTTAGATGTTTAACACTAGGATGTTAAGGTGATGTTTAACACTACAATGTTAGGGTGATGTTTAACACTAGGATGTTAAGGTGATGTTTAACACTAGGATGTTAAGGTGATGTTTAACACTATGATGTTAGGGTGATGTTTAACACTAGGATGTTAAGATATTTAACACTAGGATGCTAAAGTGATGTTTAACACTAGGATGTTAAGGTGATGTTTAACACTACAATGTTAGGGTGATGTTTAACACTATGATGTTAGGGTGATGTTTAACACTAGGATGTTAAGATATTTAACACTAGGATGCTAAAGTGATGTTTAACACTAGGATGCTAAGGTGATGTTTAACATTAGAATGTTAAGGTGATGTTTAACACTATGATGTTAAGGTGATGCTTAACAGCAGGATGTTAAGGTGATGTTGAACACTATGATGTTAAGGTGATGCTTAACAGCAGGATGTTAAGGTGATGTTGAACACTATGATGTTAAGGTGATGTTTAACAATAGAATGTTAAGATGATGTTTAACAGTAGGATGTTAAGATGATGTTGAACATTATGTTAATGTGATGTTTAACATGTTACTGCGATGTTTAACACTAGGATGTTAAGGTGATGTTTAACACTAGGATGTTAAGGTGATGTTTAACAGTAGGATGTTAAGGTGATGTTTAACAGTAGGATGTTAAGGTTATGCTTAACAGTAAAATGTTAAGGTGATGTTTAACAGTATTGTTACACAATTTCATGACACGGATGACACTGTAAATGTTATAACTAACACTGTAGCAGCACTATATATTTCTAACACTGTAGTAACACAGTGTTATCACTATATATTTCTAACACTGCAGTAACACAATGTTGTCACTATATATTTTTAACATGGTAGTAATACAGTGTTGTCACTATATATTTCTAACACTGTAGTAACACAGTGTTGTCCCTATATGCTTCAGAATTTGACACTTACGGAAGCCTTATGATAATGAAAACTGACACTACAAGAATAACATATCTGGTGCCAGGATGACCTGAAGTGCTGGTACTACAAGTACCAGTCTTTGCTACCAGGATGACCTGCAGTACTGGTACTACCAGTACCAACCTCTGCTACCAGGATGGCCTGTAGTGGTGGTACTACAAGTACCAACCTCTGCTACCAGGTTGACCTGCAGTACTGGCACTAAAAGTACCAGTCTCTGCTACCAGGATGACCTGTATAAAAGAAATAACTGAATATTACAATCTTCTGTTAAACATTTTCTTTAACTCTTAAACTATCCAGACGTAGATCTACATTTTCACTGTCAGTGCTCCGAATATTTAAAAAAAAAAAAATTATTAAAGAGGGCAATTTCCTGTGTGTAATAATATCAAAAAATTTTTTAAGATCAGTACTTACCAAGATATAAGACCGCAAAGTTGGCACTTGATGCTCGCCTGACGGCAACATTGATACTCACCTGACGGCAACATTGAGTCCTGCTGCTTCCAGAAGTGTTGCGGAAATACCATTTTTTTTATTTTTATATTAATTTATATAATTTTTTATGTTCTGATAATTACAATTTATAGTAGCTCTTGTGATTTCATAGCCAATCTTTGTTCTGACACTAATATTAGGTACTGAAATAGTACACAAATAGTCCCAATCATACCAAAAGGTGAACATTTTCACCTGCATTGGTCATTTACTATTGTCTAGAAATACATTGGACCCCCGCCTTATGATATTAATCCGTTCCTGAGAGCTCATCGTAAGCCGAAATTATCGTTAGCCGAATTAATTTTCCCCATAAGAAATAATGGAAATCAAATTAATCCGTTCCTGACACCGCAAAGTATGAAAAAAAAAATTTACCACATGAAATATTAATTTTAATACACACAAACTGAAGAAGACATGCACAATTACTACTCTACTAAGAATAGAATACATGACACTCACCTTTATTGAAGATCTGGTGATGATTGATGGGATGGGAGGAGGGGAGAGTGTGGAAGTTATTGTTTAGAAGGGGAATCCCCTTCCATTCGGACTTGAGGTAGCAAGTCCTTTTCAGGGGTTACTTCCCTTCTTCTTTTAATGCCACTAGGACCAGCTTGAGAGTCACTGGACCTCTGTCACACAACAAATCTGTCCATAGAGCTCTATACCACCCATTCCTTTAAGACTTTCCTAAAATGGGCCATAACGTTGTCATTGTACAGGTTGCCAACACGGCTTGCAGTAGCTGTGTCAGGGTCTACCTTATACCTTTGAAGAATTTCGAGAGTATATCCACTGTCTGAGCCCGGCCATGGACCAGACTCGTCTGGTGCTTGCCTGGTCAACCAGGCTGTTGCTGCTGGAGGCCTGCTGCCCCACATATCCATCACAGCCTGGTTGATCTGGCACCTGGTGAAGATACTTGTCTAGTTTTCTCTTGAAGGCTTCACCACTTGTTCAAGCAGTGTTTCTGATATCTTCTGGCAAGATGTTGAAAAGTCTGGGACCCCGGATGTTGATACAGTGTTCCCTTATTGTCCCCACTGCGCCCTTGCTCCTCACTGGGTTTATTTTACACTTCCTCCCATATCTCTCACTCCAGTATGTTGTTATGGCAGTGTGCAGATTTGGGACCAAGCCCTCGAGTACCTTCCAGGTATGTATTATCATGTACCTCTCTCTCCTCCGCTCCAATGAGTACATGTTCAAGACTTGCAGGCGTTCCCAGTAGTTTAGGTGCTTTACTGGCTCAATGTGAGCCGTAAACGATCTCTGTATTTGTTCCAGCCCCGATGTTTCTCCTGCCCTGAACGGGGCCGTCAGCACTGAGCAATATTCTAAGTGAGGGAGCACTAGCGATTTGAAGAGTGTCACCATCGGCATTATTTCCCTCGTTTTGAAAGCTCTCAATACCCACCCAGTCATTTTCCTGGCTGTCGTGATCTTTGTCTTGTTATGGTCTTTAAAAGAATGGCCGGCTGACATAATTATTCCTAGGTCTTTCACATGTTCCTTACATTCTATTTGGTGACCCACTTGAGTTTTGTATATAGTGCTCCTTTTGAGTTCTTCATTCTTTCCATACCTAAGCAGCTGGAACTTATCACCATTGAACATCATGTTGTTCTCCACTGCCCACTGTAAAGGTTTGCAGTTCAACCCACTTTGCACACATTTCCTTAATCTCTTTTTTCAATTCCATACTAATTCTTGCCCTTTTTACCACAGGGATGGCACTAGAAGCTTTCTTGGGGTCCATGGTGACTTATTTTGCAGTTACAAGCACTAAAAACACTGGGATAATGTGAAATGTACAGAATGTATGCATAGATGCAACCGCACTGGCTGGCTTGTAAACACTGGCACTGGGGCCACATGTGGGATACGTCCTGGATGAATCATGTAAGGCGAGTTTTTTATCGTGAGGAGAGGCAAAATTTTTGCGTTCAAATGCTTCGTATGGCAGATTTAGTGTAACGCGATGCGTTCATAAGGTGGGGGTCCACTGTACATACAAAGTATAGTGGACCCTAGGTTATCGGCCGTTCCTGATATTGGCCAACTCGGTTATCGCCAGGTTTGGGCCGAAATTTTATTCCAGTTATCGGCAGTTGTTTCACTTATCGGCCGTACCGGACACATCCAACTGCCAGCCACTCGCACATTCATGAGTCAGGGTGGCTGTTTGTCTGAGCGAGTGAGACAATTTCTGCTCATTCATCCAAACATTTCACTATAATCCATTGTTTTTTGTGGTTACTGACTGAGTGCAACTGCAAAATAAGCAACCATGAGCCCAAAAAAAATTCCTAGTAAAGTTTTTTTGGTAAAGAAAGTGAGAAACATGATGGAATTTAACCCTTCAACTGTTGCAACCCCAAATCCTGAGGTGTCTCCTGGTGTCACAGAATTTCTGAAAAAGAAAAAAAACTATTTTTCTCATGAAACAATAGAGAATCCATTCCTGATTGTGATGACACCAAAGGAACAAAATTTGATGGAAAACTGATGGAATTATGCTCTCTCAAAATTAGTGACCTTGGCGATATTTATGAATATTTCGCCCATGTTGAGCCCTATTTTCAGCTAATTCCATTGTTCCAGTCGACCAAACTCATAGCTATTTCTTTAGAGCTCCATTTTTTCTATCGACTGAGTACAAGAAACTGCCCATTTACCAATTTCAACTACCCAATAATGTGGTCAGAAATTTGCAATTTGGCCAATTTCACAAAAATTAAAAAATATGACAATTTCAAAGTAGGGTCCAGAATGAACAATGCAGACATTCCTGGCTCTAAAATAACATTTTCTTTGTTCATCAGTCACGTCTCCAGGCCCCTTTTGATATTACTCTTGCTTTCTATTTTGAATTTTTATTCAAACAAAAAATAGAAGATTTACTGTTATGCAGACTACTGCAATATTGTAATAATTGTATAAATAATGTCAACCCATTCATGACTGCATATTAGAATGGCTACTTGGATATTTATTGGAAAATTACATCATTTGTTTACTTTTGAACATCGGTAAAAATCAAACATTTCCCTTACTTTGAGCTCCATTTCAAGGTTCTTTTCATAGTAAAACCAATCAAAATCACCTCTACTTCTATAATATGTTTTCAATTCTATCAAATGAGACCTAGAAAACGAGAATACAACCATAAATACTATGCGAAATAGACCACAAATTCAGCATTTTAATTAAAAAAACAGTCGGAGGTTTTTTTTCTCATTATGCACTGCATGCTGCACGATTTTTTTTATATGGTGCACACTGACCACAAAGACCCATTCTCTCACATGTGGGCCTACCAGCTTTCTCCTGTTTGATTTAAAGCCACTAGAATTTATGGGTATATATATGTCAAAAACGGTGGCTCATAAGACATATATATACGACTGAAACAGTCAAAGGGTTAAGAAAGAAGTTATTGAAAAATATGCAAGTGGTGTGTGGGTGCTGGAACTTGCCAGGATGCATGGGAAACCCAAATCAACAATCACTTCCATCCTAGCAAAGAAAGTAGAAATCAAGGAAGCTAATGTTGCGAAAGGAGTAAATGTGCTAACGAAACAAAGGTCACCAATAATGGAAGATATGGAGAAGTTATTGCTCTTGTGGATCACCAAAAACAATTAGCAGGAGATAGTGTTGTTGAGTCGATCAATTGTGAAAAGGCAAGACAGTTGCATGTGGATCTCGTAAAGAAAATGCCTGGAATGAGTGCTGCTGTTAGTGAATTTAGGGCCAGCATAGGTTGTAAGACATTCTGAAAGGGTGTTGCATAAATGTTGCACATGGGTTATTATCGACGTTTTTTGATATTTTCTCGACCATTTATGGCCACATCCACCTCAAAGCCACTAAACTCGGGGTCAACATCACATTCCTCTTAAAATGGGAGGGTTAATACTACATGAAATCAGTGAATCCCAGGTGTTTGCCCTGCTGTTTGCTCTAGCTGGCACTCATTTGAACTGGTGCTCCCACAAGGTACTAAGTGGTCCCAGATTTTTTTAATACAGTGCACACTGAATGTTTTGACCCATTCTATGTTGACAACGCATCTCAGGCCAATTGTGCCATATTTGAAGGCAGGAAAAATAAAACGTTTATGTATGTTTGGGGCACTAGCGGTAAGAATGTATATATACGTTTGGACCGTTTATGGGTTAAAGAAGCGTAGTGGCATACACAGTGTGGTAAGGCATGGTGAGGCTGCAAGTTCTGACAAATGTGCAGCTGAAAAATTCATGCATGAATTCAAAGGGTACGTAGAGGCTAAAGGATTCCCCCCCCCCAACAAGTGTTCAATTGTGACGAAACAGGCCTCTTTTGGAAGAAAATGCCAAAGAGGACCTACATCACGCAGGAGGAAAAGGCACTGCCAGGACACATGCCTATGAAAGACAGGCTTACCAGCAGGTCATTTCTAACTTCAAAAAAATCTTCATGAAAGCAGTGTTTCAGAGGTGCTTTGAAGTGACTTCGGACACTGACTTGACCCTAAGAGAATTCTGGAGGAATCACTTCAATATCCTCCATTGCATAAGCCTTATAGGTAAGGCTTGGCAGGGAGTGACTTCCAAGACTTTGAACTCTGCTCGGAGAAAATTGTGGCCAGAATGTGTCCTCAACAAGGATTTTGAAGGGTTTGGGGCTGACCCTGAGGACCCTACTCCTGTTGTGGAATGTACTGTGTCTTTGGGGAGGGCCATGGGGTTGGGGGTTAGTGGCAAGGATGTGGAAGAGTTGCTGGAGGACCACAGGGAAGAGCTAACCACCGAAGAGCTGCAAGACCTTCGTCTGGAACAGCAACAGGCCACAGCTGAGGAAATTGATTTAGAGGAGGAGGAGTGAGAGGGGTGAAGATGCCTTCTTCAGTGATTAAGAACATTTGTGCAAAGTGGAGGTGCAAACTTTTGTGGAGAAATATTACCCTGACCTAGCTGAAACAAGCCATATCTGCTACATGTTCAGTGATAAAACGTTGTCCCACTTCAGGGAAATCTTAACCCTTTCAGGGTCCGTCCCGTAGATCTACGGCTTTACGTTCAGGGTCCAAACCGTAGATCTACGCCAAAATTCTAGCAGTGTCAAATTTAGCACGAGAAGGCTGGTAGGCCTACATCTGAGAGAATGGGTCTGGGTGGTCAGTGTGCACACCATAGAAAAAATCTGGACGCCCGCATGGCATTGTGGGAACACCGTCAAAGTAGCTTTGTTCATTGTGCCTGGCGGCAAGGAAGCTCTCACTCCCCACTCACTCTCCGGGCGAATTCTGACTCTCCTCTTCACAACTTACAGTTCTAAGACTGATGGAAGTGGAGCTGAAGATGAATTCTATGGTTTTGAACCATATGATACCATTGTGCCATATGGTACAATGGTACCATATGGTACAATGGTACCATATGGTACAATGGTGCCATGTCATACAATGGTATATGGTGCAATGGTATCGTATGGTAGAGTAGTACCACATGGTACAATGTACCATATAGTATATTGTACCATATGGTACATTATACCATATGGTACAGGGACCCTAATGGATATAAGTCTGTCTGACTTTTTTGGGTTATCCTAGGTTCTCCAAACATATGCTGCTAAGTATGATATTCTATGTAACTTTATTTGTGTATAACTAAATAAACTTACTTATGATGCCACATGCACTTGAGTAAGTTTATTCAGGTGTACAGAAATACAGTTACATAGATTATCATACATAGCAGCATACATATAAAATCCTAGGATAACCCAAAAAAGTCAGGGTGACTTATTTCCATAGTTATCCCTGTATCTGTACCATATGGTGTCCTGTACTGTATGGTACTCTGTGTCATATGGTACCCTGTGCCATATGGTACCCTGTGCCATATGGTACCCTGTACCATATGGTACCCTGTACCATATGGTACCCTGCACCATATGGTACCCTGCATCATATGTTATCCTGTACTGCATGGTACCCTATACCATATAGTACAATGTACCATATGGTACCCTGTGACACATGATACCATGTACCATATGGTCAATAGGTGTTGGTGGCATGAGACACCAGCCAAGACTAAGTGAGTGGCGACACAAGCTACCTACTGACTCCCCAGTTTCCGAGACAAAGTGCTTTGTCATCCACCTCAAGGAACACGTCAAGTTCCTGTACACTTATAAATGTATAATACAACATTACTAATATATAACATTTTTGCATATTTTTGTTGTAAACAACTATTGTAAACAAAATAATGAAAATATTAGTGTGTTTATTGTGAATACAACAGTACCATATGGTACAATGAACCATATGGTATCATTGTACTATATGGTACAATGTACCATATGGTACCATTGCATCATATGGTACAATATGGTACCTTTACACCATATGGTACCATAAGGTACCATTGCACCATATGGTACCATTGTATCATATGGTACCATTGTACCAAATGGTGCCATTGTATCATATGGTACCACTGTATCATATGGTACCATTGTATCATGTGCCATTGTACCATATTGTACCATATGGTACCATTGCACCCTATAGCACCATTGTACCATATGATACTATATGGTACTGTTGTATTCAACACAATAACCGCACTAGTATTTTCATCATTTTGTTTACAATAAACTTGTAAACAAGTTTTGTAAGCAATATAAAGATAAACAAATTAGTGCAGTTATTGTGTTGAATACAATGAGTGTACACTTATACAATATACATTACACTGGTCTCACAGGCCACAAATGTTATTAGAAAAAGAAAAAAATTAAAAAAGAAAATAAAAAAGTATAAAAAACGTAAAATAAAAAAATGGGATTTTACGGAAGTCACTTATGTTGCCGCCACCTGGTCATTTTGGTCAACTTCCCGCCGCTGTATCTCGGTAAGTACTGATCAGAAAAAAAAAATTGTCTTATTACCTTCACAAAAATATGCTCTTTAATTCTGTAAGAAAATTTTTTTTTTTTTTTTTTCAAAATTTCTTAGACACTGGAGCACCACTTCAGATTTTGGCCTTGGACCCTGAAGGGGTTAAAGAGATGCCAGAAACAGACCTCTCTGGACAGTTTTTTTGTGCAACAGGTGTGCACAAGCTGGTCCTGGTGGCAGTAAAAGACAAAGAAGGGATGTAACCCCAGAGAGGGGTTTGATACCTGAATTCCTTATGGTGGGGAATTCCCCTTCCAAACAATAATCAGTCCTCTCTCTCTCCTCCTCCCTGTCTTCCATAAGCCAACAAGAGTCTTCAATACAGGTATGTAATAGTAATTTAAATGTATATTTTATTTAGTTCTCATTGTTTTCTGTATGTAAAACTATAATTAATCTTTAAAAAATGTATTTCTGTTAATATTTTTTGATGTCTGGAACAGATTAATTGTATTTACATTAATTCTTGTGGGAAATATTATTTCAGTTTTCGGCCATTCCAGTTTTAGGCCAAGCTTCTGAAACGGATTATGGCCGATAACCAAGGGTCTATTGTATACACCTAGAAAATCCAAAAATGAACTAGTCCCAAATCTGCACAAGGAAATCACTTCATATGAAAGCAAAAGACTCAGCAGGTGTGTCATTAGTACACTAAGGGACAACACAGTAAGCGTCAGGGGCCCTGCCTCCCAGCATACATAAAGGATTACCAATAGACCCCTGGTTGTCTTCAGGAGGGAGATAGACAGGTACCTAGTTAGTACCTGACCAGCCGGGCTGTGGTTCATTCGACGGTTTGTGTGTGACCAGTAGTAACAGCCTGGTTGATCAGGCCTTGATCCACTGCAAGGCCTGGTCATGGATCGGGCTGAAGGGGCAGTGACCCTCAGAACACGATCCAGGTAAGTACGGGTATGAAATAGTGTCTTTAACTTCAGATAGCTAGCTTGAAATATAGGTTAGATGGGTATATGATGGGTGTGGGTTGTACTAGCCTAGCATATACCAATAGGCCTACTGTAGTGTTCCACTGTTTTGTTTCCTTAAACCTGCTGCTCATGTTCACCTAGCTGTAAATAGGTACCTGCTTCTTAGCTGACTGTTGTTAGGATGCATCCTGGGGAGATTAAGGAGTACCAACAGAAATATGCCAATATAACAATGGTGTCTTTGTTGTGCTTTCCTGGCTTACTAACCCACTGCATTAATAATCTAAATAAAACCATCTGGTTTAAGTCTTTGAGTTTATTTTCGCTGCTATCTGTTTGTGACCAGCCTAACAATCACTCATGTTACCTGCTGATGACCAGCCTAACAATCTTCACTCATGTTACCTGCTGGTGACCAGCCTAACAATCATCACTCATATATTGCTATCTACTAGTGATCAGCCTAACAATCATCAGTGTTGATAGTGACCAGCCTAACAATTATCAGTGTAGTTATCTACAAGTACAATACAATTTTTATTTCTTTGCAAGTTTACATTGAGACTCTGTAGTTACAATAATGAGTTGAAGTGCAAAGAGAGCCACTATCATACCACGACATTATGGGCAGACTAAATTAATGGCTTACAGATTACTTAATACTAGAGATATTGATTACAGTTTGTTTAAACAGTACATCTGTTTTTATTTAAAGCAGACAGTAAGTTAACTCAAGCTACAATCTGGAGCTATTACATTAGGACAATTTGTGTATTACATTGGGACAATTTGTAGGTTGTGTACAACAATATTTACTCTTGAGTAAATATTTAAGTTATATTACTGGAATATAATACTGAGCATTGGTGAAAGTAGCTTACAGTATGAGAATGCTACAATATGGTGTAAGGCAGTATAATTTTGTGCAGGTATTTATACTACAATGTAGTATTAAGTTATGCATGAACATTGGGTATTTAAATTTTGAAGTGTTACAATTTACGTAATTGGGAGATCTTAATTTAAGTACTGAGTATATAATATTTAGTTTAGGGTGAGAAGATGGTTTTTAAAAAAAGTCTTAAATTGATGTTCAGACTAGGTTACTTTAGTATTTCCTGGTAACGAGTTCCAAATTTCGGAGCCCTTTATGTGCATAGAGTTCTTACAGTGTGGTGTGGACACAGGGTACATCAAAAAGTGATCTGCCTTGTGTTATGGTCGTGCGTCCTATTAAGGTTGGTGAGGAGAAGTTTGAGTGAAGGGTTTATGTTTGAGTGTAGTGTTCTGTGTATGTAGTAGGTGCAAGAATATGTATGGATGTTCTTTACGGTGAGTAGTTTTAAACTTTTGAATATTGGTAGAGTATGCTGTCTGGAGTGGGAATTTGTTTTCATTCTGACTGCAGCCTTTTGCTGGGTTATTAGTGATCTCAGGTGATTTATTGTTGTTGATCCCCATGCACAAATTCCATAGGTGAGATAAGGGTAGATGAGTGAGTGATACAGTGCAAGGAGAGTTGATTGTGAAACATAGTACCGTATCTTTAATAGTATGCCTACTGTCTAAGAGATCTTCTTGGAAATTTGTTGTACAGTATATGGGTCTGGAATTTAAGCCTACTGTCAAGGTGGATTCCTAGGAATTTTCCTTCTGTGCATCTTGTGATGGGTGATCCATTTAGTGCTATGTTAAGTTAAGTAGAACATTTGTGGCTCTGTTTCCAAACTGAATGAAATAGGTTTGGTCAGTATTGAGTGTAAGCATGTTAGTCATCATCCAGGTAGACATTTTCTGAAATTCAGCATTAACAGTGTTGGCAAATATGACTGGGTTTGGGTGAGAGAAGACGCATGTTGTGTCATTTGCAAATAATACGTGATGCATTCAGTAGGTCATTGATGTAAATGAGAAAGAGAGGGCCAAGGACACTTCCTTGTGGGACCCCCAACTGTAATTGGTTGTGTGGAAGAGTTAGCTCCATTTGTGTGCACATATTGGCTTCTGGTAATTAAGGATGTGCCCTCTTATACCATAGTGTGTTAATTTAATGTGCAGCATATCGTGGTCAACTGTATCAAAAGCTTTACGTAAATCAATAAAGATTCCCAGCGGGAATTCTTTCTTCTCGAGAGTGGTACATATTAGTTCTAGCATGTGTACAATAGCATCATTTGTGCTTCTATTAGTCCTGAATCCAAACTGAGAGGGGTGGTGTATGTCTTGAGAGATGAGGTAGGAATAGATCTGCCTATGAATTAATTTTTCAAAGATTTCAGTGAGCAGAGGTAAGTCAGATATTGGTCTATAGTTATTCAAGTCTGTTTGATCTCCTCTCTGTGAACTGGGGTGACCCTTGCTATTTTGAAAATTGATGGGAAAGTTGAGGATTCGATAGATATTAAAGAGTGATGCAATAATTGGTGACACTACTTGAGAAGCATTTTTGTACATAAAAGATGGGCTAGTAACCCCTTCTCCTGTAGACATTTACTAAAAAAGAGAAGAAGAAAAACTTTATAAAACTGGGATGCTTAAATGTGCGTGGATGTAGTGCGGATGACAAGAAACATGATTGCTGATGTTATGAATGAAAAGAAGTTGGATGTCCTGGCCCTAAGCGAAACAAAGCTGAAGGGGGTAGGGGAGTTTCAGTGGGGGGAAATAAATGGGATTAAATCTGGAGTATCTGAGAGAGTTAGAGCAAAGGAAGGGGTAGCAGTAATGTTGAATGATCAGTTATGGAAGGAGAAAAGAGAATATGAATGTGTAAATTCACGAATTATGTGGATTAAAGTAAAGGTTGGATGCGAGAAGTGGGTTATAATAAGCGTGTATGCACCTGGAGAAGAGAGGAATGCAGAGGAGAGAGAGAGATTTTGGGAGATGTTAAGTGAATGTATAGGAGCCTTTGAACCAAGTGAGAGAGTAATTGTGGTAGGGGACATGAATGCTAAAGTAGGAGAAACTTTTAGAGAGGGTGTGGTAGGTAAGTTTGGGGTGCCAGGTGTAAATGATAATGGGAGCCCTTTGATTGAACTTTGTATAGAAAGGGGTTTAGTTATAGGTAATACATATTTTAAGAAAAAGAGGATAAATAAGTATACAAGATATGATGTAGGGCGAAATGACAGTAGTTTGTTGGATTATGTATTGGTAGATAAAAGACTGTTGAGTAGACTTCAGGATGTACATGTTTATAGAGGGGCCACAGATATATCAGATCACTTTCTAGTTGTAGCTACACTGAGAGTAAAAGGTAGATGGGATACAAGGAGAATAGAAGCATCAGGGAAGAGAGAGGTGAAGGTTTATAAACTAAAAGAGGAGGCAGTTAGGGTAAGATATAAACAGCTATTGGAGGATAGATGGGCTAATGAGAGCATAGGCAATGGGGTCGAAGAGGTATGGGGTAGGTTTAAAAATGTAGTGTTAGAGTGTTCAGCAGAAGTTTGTGGTTACAGGAAAGTGGGTGCGGGAGGGAAGAGGAGCGATTGGTGGAATGATGATGTAAAGAGAGTAGTAAGGGAGAAAAAGTTAGCATATGAGAAGTTTTTACAAAGTAGAAGTGATGCAAGGAGGGAAGAGTATATGGAGAAAAAGAGAGAGGTTAAGAGAGTGGTGAAGCAATGTAAAAAGAGAGCAAATGAGAGAGTGGGTGAGATGTTATCAACAAATTTTGTTGAAAATAAGAAAAAGTTTTGGAGTGAGATTAACAAGTTAAGAAAGCCTAGAGAACAAATGGATTTGCCAGTTAAAAATAGGAGAGGAGAGTTATTAAATGGAGAGTTAGAGGTATTGGGAAGATGGAGGGAATATTTTAAGGAATTGTTAAATGTTGATGAAGATAGGGAAGCTGTGATTTCGTGTATAGGACAAGGAGGAATAACATCTTGTAGGAGTGAGGAAGAGCCAGTTGTGAGTGTGGGGGAAGTTCGTGAGGCAGTAGGTAAAATGAAAGGGGGTAAGGCAGCCAGGATTGATGGGATAAAGATAGAAATGTTAAAGTAGGTGGGGATATAGTTTTGGAGTGGTTGGTGCAATTATTTAATAAATGTATGGAAGAGGGTAAGGTACCTAGGGATTGGCAGAGAGCATGCATAGTTCCTTTGTATAAAGGCAAAGGGGATAAAAGAGAGTGCAAAAATTATAGGGGGATAAGTCTGCTGAGTATACCTGGTAAAGTGTATGGTAGAGTTATTATTGAAAGAATTAAGAGTAAAACGGAGAATAGGATAGCAGATGAACAAGGAGGCTTTAGGAAAGGTAGGGGGTGTGTGGACCAGGTGTTTACAGTGAAACATATAAGTGAACAGTATTTAGGTAAGGCTAAAGAGGTCTTTGTGGCATTTATGGATTTGGAAAAGGCGTATGACAGGGTGGATAGGGGGGCAATGTGGCAGATGTTGCAAGTGTATGGTGTAGGAGGTAGGTTGCTGAAAGCAGTGAAGAGTTTTTACGAGGATAGTGAGGCTCAAGTTAGAGTATGTAGGAAAGAGGGAAATTATTTCCCAGTAAAAGTAGGCCTTAGACAAGGATGTGTGATGTCACCGTGGTTGTTTAATATATTTATAGATGGGGTTGTAAGAGAAGTAAATGCAAGGGTCTTGGCAAGAGGCGTGGAGTTAAAAGATAAAGAATCACACACAAAGTGGGAGTTGTCACAGCTGCTCTTTGCTGATGACACTGTGCTCTTGGGAGATTCTGAAGAGAAGTTGCAGAGATTGGTGGATGAATTTGGTAGGGTGTGCAAAAGAAGAAAATTAAAGGTGAATACAGGAAAGTGTAAGGTTATGAGGATAACAAAAAGATTAGGTGATGAAAGATTGAATATCAGATTGGAGGGAGAGAGTATGGAGGAGGTAAATGTATTCAGATATTTGGGAGTGGACGTGTCAGCGGATGGGTCTATGAAAGATGAGGTGAATCATAGAATTGATGAGGGGAAAAGAGTGAGTGGTGTACTTAGGAGTCTGTGGAGACAAAGAACTTTGTCCTTGGAGGCAAAGAGGGGAATGTATGACAGTATAGTTTTACCAACGCTCTTATATGGGTGTGAAGCATGGGTGATGAATGTTGCAGCGAGGAGAAGGCTGGAGGCAGTGGAGATGTCATGTCTGAGGGCAATGTGTGGTGTGAATATAATGCAGAGAATTCGTAGTTTGGAAGTTAGGAGGAGGTGCGGGATTACCAAAACTGTTGTCCAGAGGGCTGAGGAAGGGTTGTTGAGGTGGTTCGGACATGTAGAGAGAATGGAGCGAAACAGAATGACTTCAAGAGTGTATCAGTCTGTAGTGGAAGGAAGGCGGGGTAGGGGTCGGCCTAGGAAAGGTTGGAGAGAGGGGGTAAAGGAGGTTTTGTGTGCGAGGGGCTTGGACTTCCAGCAGGCATGCGTGAGCGTGTTTGGTAGGAGTGAATGGAGACAAATGGTTTTTAATACTTGACGTGCTGTTGGAGTGTGAGCAAAGTAACATTTATGAAGGGGTTCAGGGAAACCGGTAGGCCGGACTTGAGTCCTGGAGATGGGAAGTACAGTGCCTGCACTCTGAAGGAGGGGTGTTAATGTTGCAGTTTAAAAACTGTAGTGTAAAGCACCCTTCTGGCAAGACAGTGATGGAGTGAATGATGGTGAAAGTTTTTCTTTTTCGGGCCACCCTGCCTTGGTGGGAATCGGCCAGTGTGATAATAAAAAAATAATAAAATAATAAAAAGATGGTAAGTTATTTATATCTCCTGCCTTGTTTTTAAGGGTGTTGATGATGAGCAAGACTTCTGTTGGGTTGATTCGAGCTAAGAATAGTGTATTCAGGTAGGTACCTGTGAGGTAGTCTGATGGAAGGGTGTTTGAACTTGGGATTTTGCTCACTAGATTCTTTCCTATGGTGGAGAAGAAAACATTGAGTCTGCTGTTTCAGTTAGTGGGAGTAGGGGGTTCACCTGAATTTGTTAATTTGAGTGTTTTGTTTTTAAAGGATATCTTTTTAGTTCCTAGAATTTCAGATAGGGTTTTCCAGGTCTTTTTCAAATCATCTTTTATGTTAAGCAATCTATTCTCACAATATAAATTTTTTGACCTTATCAGACTGGTAAGGATTGACGAGTAACATTTAGAATAGTCTCTGGTTATTTGGCCCATTCTATACTTTTTTATATAGGTGCTTTGTATTATTGGATTTAAGGATGCTGGGTGTTAGCCAGGGACTGTTTAGTCTCTTAGCTGCGATCTGTTTAGTTTTTTGGGGGCAATGCTTGCTATAGAGGTAGTGGTTTTTTTTGTAGAAAATTATTAACACATTCATCAGTATCTGTATATGTTTCTAACTCATTACTCCAGTCGATGTTACTCATAGCTGTTATAAAGTTATTATTAACTGTCTCAATATGTAGTCTGAAGGTAACTGTAGTAGTGTCTTGGGGCAATTTACCTAGGTTGGTTATGAGAAAGTTGGGTAGTTGTTTGTGGTGTTGTCTGTGATAATGACTGATTTTTAAGAGGATATGGTGTTAGTCTAGATGTGGTCTAATAAGGAGACACTTGTCTCAGAGATTCTTGTGGGTTTTGTTATTGTTGGTAGCAACAAGCAGTTACTCATAGTGTTTGTGAATTCGGTTACTTGTGGATCCTGGTCATGTAGGAGATTTATGTTGAAATCTCCTGTGAGCAGTAAGTGGTCTTTGTTCATGTGCACATCAATTATCATGTTTCCTAATTTGTCACTAAAATGGTAAATGTTCGACTGTGGTACTCTGTAGATGGTTATGACTCTGAGGGGTTTTTGCAGGTCTTTTGATTTAAATTTAGTTATTATATATTCTCCGTGTTCGTAACTTTTGCTGGTCTGTCCTACAGTTGTGTATGGCTGTGTAACCAGGAATGGCATAGACATCTGTAGTACCAGGTTTTAGCCAGGTTTTGGTGAATGTGATGATTGACATACTGGTGTGCAGGGAACTGAGTAATGCTGTGAGGTCATCGTAATGTTTGCTCAAAGATCTGACATTGTAATTAACCCTTAATCCTTTGACTGTTTCATTCGTATATATACGTCTTACGAGCCACCATGTTTGACGTATCAATACGCATAAATTCTAGTGGCCTCAAATCAAGCGGGAGAAAGCTGGTAGGCCTACATGTGAGTGAATGGGTCTGTGTGGTGGGTGTGCACCCAGTGAAAAAAATCAGGGACTCAGTGGTGCATTGTGGGAACGCCATCTTGGAAGTCCTCGTTCACCATGCCTCGCAGTAAGAAGTACCTCACTCCTCGGCGGATTTGAGGTCTTTTGTTCCCAAGTGATAGCTCTAACAGTGATGGAAGTGCCAGTGAAAGTGAATTTCGTGGTTTTGGAGAGGGTGTGACTGAAAGCAGTGCCCATGATAACGTAATTAGTCATGAAAATCCAGATGACCCACAACCTTTCACCTCTGGTACTGGGCCGTCTCATTCACATTCACCTGTACCAGGACAAAAGAGGAAACTATTTTGCCATGTACAAAACTCAGATGTGAGCAGTGAAAGTGATAATGATAGTAATTTCCAAGCTATTGAAAGCAATTCCAGTTGCGACAGTGAGGGTGAATATTCTCCAATGAA
Organism: Cherax quadricarinatus; assembly: GCF_038502225.1. NCBI lineage: Eukaryota > Metazoa > Arthropoda > Malacostraca > Decapoda > Parastacidae > Cherax > Cherax quadricarinatus. Next base: position 40,659 of record NW_027197591.1, read on the forward strand.
GTGGCAGTACGTATGATGCAGCATGCATTCTGGTAGTGTGTCATATGTTGTTTCAAGGGGAAGGAGTAAATCTCGGAGCACATCCCGTGGCCCTACACCAAGAACTTATAGTGAAGATGACGATATTGTTACAATGGGGATGAATAATGTGAGTGGGGCAGCAGGTGGTGGTGGCATGAGTCATGTGGCACCAGCAGCGGGCCATGCTACTACCCACGCTGCAAATTCAGCCCAGCCACAACCACCCTCAACGAACCCACACTCCCACAACATCCACAACCTGTAAATATCCAGTACCCACCAGCAGACCGCATCTGGGATTGGCAGCAAGGTGACAATTTTATTTCCAATCCCCGTCACTTTGATGAAATACAAAGTGAAATACGGCCATCGTGTACACTTGGGAACAATGCCACTGAACTGGAATGCTTTCAGTTACTCTTCGATGAACCCATGATGGATATTATTGTCAGGATAAGCAATACATACTTTGAGTACACCATAGCAAACACAATTCTTTCACCAAGATCATGCCTACATCAGTGGAAGGACACAACTGTGGCAGAGATGTGTCAACACATACTGGTCAACAGACTGCCTGATTTCAACCTCAGCTTTCAGTGATATTATACCAATGAATAGATTTGTGCTACTGTTTGCTACACTTCTCAGACAAAACAAGGCCTAACAGAAGCGACAGGTTATATAAGATCAGGAATGTGCTTATGTACCTGAAATAAAAGTGTTGTATGTATTTTTATCCCTTCAGGAAGCCCGTTACTGATGATTCTTTGATTTTGTTCAATGGCAGATTGTCATTCAAGCAGTACATACCAAGCAGGAGGAAACACAAGAACACAAGAACGAAGGAACACTGCAGAAGGCCTACTGGCCCATGCGAGGCAGGTCCAAGTCTCCTACCGGCTTAAACCAATGCACCCAACCTAGTCAGGTCAGGTCACATTGACTTAAGAGAGGAACACGGCAACCGACCTGGTAGCTCAAGCTATCAGGTCCAACTCACACCCACCCACATCCACTCATGTATTTATCCAATCTATTTTTAAAGCTACACAACGTTCTGGCCTCTATAACTGTACTCGGGAGTTTGTTCCACTCATCCACAACTCTATTACCAAACCAGTACTTTCCTATATCCTTCCTGAATCTGAATTTTTCCAACTTAAAACCATTGCTGCGAGTCCTGTCTAGGCTAGATATTTTCAGCACACTATTTACATCCCCTTTATTTATTCCTGTCTTCCATTTATACACCTCAATCACATCCCCCCTAATTCTACGTCTTTCTAGAGAGTGCAGATTCAGTGCCCTTAGTCTATCCTCATAGGGAAGGTTTCTGATACATGGGATCAACTTTGTCATCCTCCTTTGTACATTTTCCAGAGAATTTATATCCATTCTGTAATACGGTGACCAAAACTGTGCAGCATAATCTAAATGAGGCCTAACCAAGGATGTATAGAGTTGAAGAACAACCTGAGGACTCCTATTATTTATGCTTCTTGATATAAAGCCAAGGATTCTATTAGCTTTATTGCGAACACTTATGCACTGTTGTCTTGGTTTCAGATTACTGCTAACCAGAACTCCTAAATCCTCTTCGCAATCCGTAATATTAAGATCTACATTATTTAGTTTATATGTGGCATGGTTATTGTCCTGTCCAACATTTAGAACTTTGCATTTGTCTATATTTAAACTGCATCTGCCACCTCTCCGACCACTGCATCAGTCTACTCAAATCTTCCTGGAGTGCTCTAATGTCCTCGTCAGAATGAATTCGACGACCTATTTTGGTGTCATTGGCAAACTTGCTGATGTCGCTCTTTATGCCCTCATCTATGTCGTTTATGTATATTGTGAACAGCAGGGGGCCCAACACTGACCCCTGTGGAACACCGCTCGTGACACTTCCCCACTCTGATTTCTCCCCATTTATGCAAACTCTCTGCTGCCTATTTGTCAACCATGCCTCTATCCAGGAAAAAATTTTCTCCTCCTATTCCATGTGCCTTAATTTTCCTCAATAGTCTCTGATGTGGAACCCTGTCAAAAGCCTTACTGAAGTCCATGTACACAATATCATATTCATTACCATGATCTACCTCCTCAAATACCTTAGTGAAAAAAGTTAACAAATTCGTAAGGCAGGAACGCCCCTTTGAAAAACCATGCTGAGATTCGTTGATTAATTTATGCTTTTCAAGGTGGCTACGAACTGCCTCAGCAATTATTGATTCCATAAATTTTCCCACTATGGAGGTTAGGCTTATTGGTCTATAGTTTGAAGCTAAGGACCTGTCACCTGCTTAGAAAATAGGTATCACATTTGCCATTTTCCACTTATCTGGCACCATGCCAGTTTGTAGTGATATGTTGAAAAGATTAGCCAAAGGTTTGCTAAGCTCCTCTTTACATTCCTTTAGAACCCTTGCATACAGTTCATCAGGGCCTGGGGATTTGTTAGGTTTTAATTTATCTATTTGCCTAAGGACCATGTCACTTGTGACCCTAATCGTGCACAGTTTATTATCGTCATGTTCCACATAATTTATCATTTCTGGAATATCGCTGGTATCCTCCTGTGTAAAAACTGAGAGGAAATATGTGTTAAAACTTCTACACATTTCCTTATCACTGTCAGTGAGCTGACCCGAGGAACTTTTGAGTGGGCCTATCTTGTCCCTGATCTTACTTCTGTATACCTGAAAGAATCCTTTTGGGTTAGTCTTCGAATCTCTTGCAAATTTAACCTCATAATCTCTTTTTGCTTTTCTAATTCCTTTTTTTATTTCTCTCTTTAACTGAATATATCGATTTCTTAATTGCCCCTCTCCTCTTTTGATTTGCCTATATATGCCTCTCTTTTGACCAATTAGATATTTTAATCTATTGTTCATCCATTTAGGATCATTTTTGTTTGATCTGATTTCCCTATTTGGAACATAATTTGACTGAGCAGCTAGAACTATGCCCTGGAAAGCGTCATGTCGGCATCCATCACCACCTACCTGACCCTTAGTCAGGTCATTCCAGTTCAGCCCACCTAAGTAATTTTTCAGTCCTATGAAATCAGCCAAGCGGAAGTCAGGGACAGAGACTTGATTGCCATTATTAGGGGAATTCCATGATATATTAAAACTGGTATAAAGTTATTTGTGCTGTGTGATTGCAAAAGTGGTCTGGTTTTGGATATAATTGTGTAAACTGGCAGTAGTACATTGCAAGATACCAGGAAGTTACTGAGTATCTCTGGTGATGTAGTTAGAACAATGATGGAACCATATCTTGGTAAGGGGCATATTTTATATACTGATAACTGATACACAAGCCCTTACTCAGTTATTTCTTGTGAGTGAACATGACAGATGTGTGTGACACAGTGTGTGAAAATTGTAAGCATATGCCCAGGTTCGACTCGGGCAACATTGATGGCAACATCGACTCCTGCCGCTTGCAGGGGTGTTGCCGACATACCTTTTTTTCTCATTTTTATTTTAATTTATATATTTTTTATGTTCTGATAATTACAATTTATAATAGTTCTTGTGATTTCATGGCCAATCTTTGCTCTGACACTAATATTAGGTACTGAAAAAGTGCTCAAATAGTCACAATCACATTGACAGGTGAACATTTACACCTGCCTAGGTTATTTACAATTGTCTAGAAATATATACAAAGTATTTATAGGTCCCCAAAGTATTTATAGATACCATGGCATATACCTTGAAGCATGGTGTTATGAAAGGCATCCCTATATTGTTGACAGCCCAGTGACATTTGATAAATGCCCACTGCTCCAGCTAACCCTCACTGTATTTGTTATCACTGTTACACACAAACACAAACATACATACATACATACATACATGCCAGCTGGCCAGCCGGCCAGCCAGTCGACCAGCCAGCCGACCAGCCGGCCATCCTGCCAAATACATAAGAACATAAAGAAGGAACACTGCAGCAGGCCTACTGGCCCATGCATGGCAGGTCCATGTAACCCTCCCCTTCCCCAGCTTAAACCAATAACCCACCTAGTCAGGTCACATCCACTGAAGGAAGGAGCACAACATCAGACCTAGTAGCACAAGCTAGTCAGGCCCAACTCAAACCCACCCACACCCACTCATGTATTTAGCTAACCCTTGATATATTTATCACCATTACACACAAACATGTCTGTCTATCTATCTGTCTGTATATCTATCTGTCTGTCTGTCTGTCTGTCTGTCTCTATCTGTCTGCCTGTCTGTCTGTCTATCTCTACTTATCTGTCTTTCTGTTTGCCTGGAGTATATGTATATGAATTTCCTTGAAGAATGGTGTTATAACATCTGTTGACAGTTCAGCAACACTTGATAAATGGGTGCTCGAGGAACCCTGGCTTTATTTGTTTTCAATGATACACACAAACATGTTTGTCTATCTGTCTATCTGCCTCTGTCTGTCTACCTTTGCCTGGAATTTTTGGGTTATCCTAGATAATTTACACAATGTATAATAACTGTACTTATGTGTACATGTGAGACAGAGATATAGACAGACAGATATATAGACAGATAGAGATTAGATAGAGAGACAGCCAGAGACAGCCAAAGCAAGCCAGCCTGCCGAATACAATAGAACATAAGAAAGAAGGAACACTGCAATAGGCCTACTGGTCCATGCAACACAGGTCTGTGTCACCCTCCCCCCGGCTTAGACCAATGACCCACCTAATCAGGTCACATCCATTGAAGGAAGGAGCATGACATCAGACCTGGTAGCACAAGGTAGTCAGGTCCAACTCACACTCACCCACACTCACTCATGTATTTATCTGACCTATTTTTACTTTCCTCTTAAAATGGGAGTGTCAATGCGACATGGCATCAGTGAATCCGTGGTGTTTGACACACAATTTGCTCTAGCTGGCGCTCAATTGAACTGGTGTTCACACAAGGTACTAAATGCTCCCAGATTGTTTTAATACTGCACACACTGAGTGCACAGACCCATTCTTTCATGTCTAGGCGACTCAGCCTACTGTGCCAAATTTGAAGGAATGAAAAATAAAACGTTGATCTATGTTAGGAGAGCTACGCTTGCAAACGTAGAGCTATGTTTGGACAGTTTAAGGGTTAAAGATAGTTATGTTATTGTTGGCTCTGAGTAATGTCTTTGCTTTGTCTGCTGTATAACAATTACAGTTGTTGTTTGATGCGTGTAAGTCATTTAATACAAGGTTGATATCAGGATCAATGCTTGTAATCATATGACTGTGTGTGTGATTCTACAACTAGACTTTTAAACAAAGTATTGGGTTGACCTTAATATTATGATACTAAACTTAATTATCTTACTAGCTAATGGATTGTTTCAAGAAGTTTTTAAAGCAAAAAAATTTTTAAAGAGATACTGTTAGCTCTTAATATGGTACAATTTTATGATTTAATATTGAACTGTTGTAATAATACTGAACACCATAATACTGATCGGTACTGGAAGTCATAATTAAAATTAATAGTCTGTAGGTAATGGTAGTCAAAAGAGAAAGTAAAGAAGCAAAACCTTATAGTTTATAAATAGTAGATTAAAATGAGCAATTATATAATAAAGGGATATTGCTATCTCTTACTATGGCACAAGTTTGACAATATAAACTTGCAGACGTTATCTGTTCTATATTAACAGTTTATAATGGTAACTAATGGGAAATTTAAAAAAAAATAAAAAAGAATAAAAAAAGAGGGTTAGTTAAAAATTATTGTAGTACAATTATGATGATGCAATATTACACTGGGTGTATTATAAGGTTATAAAGATGTGAGGCAAACAATTGATTTTAACACTATAAGAAAGAAAATATAACACCTAGTATCTGAATTAGCAAGTTAGTTAGCACCTTAATTACCACCTTAATTACGACCTTAATTACCACCTTAAGTGTCTAACTAACTGAGAATCAAATACTCATAAGATTTTGTTGGGATTTTTAACCCGGAGGAATAGCCACTGAGGATAACCCAGGGTACAGAGTCTTAGCCACAGAGGGTAGGGAGTGTCAGCCACCCAAGATAACCCAGAGTAGGGAGTGTTAGCCACCCAAGATAACCCATGGTAAGAAGTGTTAGCCACCCAGGATAACCCAGGGTAAGGAGTGTTAGCCACCAGGATAACCCAGGGTAGGAAGTATTAGACAACCAGGATAACCCAGGGTAGGGAGAGTTAGCCACCCAGGATAATCCAGGGTAGAGAGTGTCAGCCACCCACAATAACCCAGGGTAGGGAGTGTTAGCCACCCAGGATAACCCAGGGTAGGGAGTGTTAGCCAGCCAGGATAACCCAGGGTAGGGAGTGTTAGCCAGCCAAGATAACACAGGGTAGGGAGTGTTAGCCAGCCAGGATAACCCACGGTAGGGAGAGTTAGCCAATCAGAATAACACAGGGGAGGGAGTGTTAGCCACTCAGAATAACACAGGGTAAGGAGTCTTAGCTACCCAGGATAACCCAGGGTAGGGAGTGTTAGCCACCCAGGATAACCCAGGGAATGGAGTGTTAGCCACCCAGGGTAGGGAGTGTTAGCCACCAGGATAACCCAGGGTAGGGAGTGTTAGCCAACCAGGATAACCCAGGGTGGGGAGAGTTAGCCACCCAGCATAACCCAGGGTAGGGAGTGTTAGCCACCCAGGATAGCTCAGGGTAGGGAGTGTTAGCCATGCAGGATAACCCAGGGAAGGGAGTGTCAGCCACCCAGGATAACCCAGGGTAGGGAGTATTAGCCACCCAGGATAACCCAGGGTAAGGAGTGTTAGCCACCAGGATAACCCAGGGTAGGAAGTATTAGACAGCCAGGATAACCCAGGGTAGGGAGAGTTAGCCACCCAGGATAATCCAGAGTAGAGAGTGTCAGCCACCCACAATAACCCAGGGTAGGGAGTGTTAGCCAGCCAGGATAACCCAGGGTAGGGAGTGTTAGCCAGCCAGGATAACCCAGGGTAGGGAGTGTTAGCCAGCCAAGATAACACAGGGTAGGGAGTGTTAGCCAGCCAGGATAACCCACGGTAGGGAGAGTTAGCCAGTCAGAATAACACAGGGGAGGGAGTGTTAGCCACTCAGAATAACACAGGGTAAGGAGTCTTAGCTACCCAGGATAACCCAGGGTAGGGAGTGTTAGCCACCCAGAATAACCCAGGGAATGGAGTGTTAGCCACCCAGGGTAGGGAGTGTTAGCCACCAGGATAACCCAGGGTAGGGAGTGTTAGCCAACCAGGAAAACCCAGGGTGGGGAGAGTTAGCCACCCAGCATAACCCAGGGTAGGGAGTGTTAGCCACCCAGGATAGCTCAGGGTAGGGAGTGTTAGCCATGCAGGATAACCCATGGAAGGGAGTGTCAGCCACCCAGGATAACCCAGGGTAGGGAGTGTTAGCCACCCAGGATAACCCAGGGTAGGGAGTATTAGCCACCCATGATAACCCAGGGTAGGGAGTGTTAGCCAGCCAGGATAACCCAGGGTAGGGAGTGTTAGCCAGCCAGGATAACACAGGGTAGGGAGTGTTAGCCACCAGGATAGCCCAGGGTAGGGAGTGTTAGCCACCCAGGATAACCCAGGGTAGGGAGTGTTACCCACCCAGGACAACCCAGGGTAGGGAGTGTTCCCTACCCAGGGTAGGGAGTGTTAGCCACCAGGGTAGGGAGCATTAGCCACCCAGGATAACCCAGGGTAGGGAGTGTTAGCCACCCAGGATAACCCAGGGTAGGGAATGTTAGCCACCCAGGATAACCCAGGGTAGGGAGCATTAGCCACCCAGGATAACCCAGGGAAGGGAGTGTTAGCCAGCCAGGATAACCCAGGGTAGGGAGTGTTAGCCACCCAGGATAACCCAGGGTAGGGAGTGTTAGCCACCAGGATAACCCAGGGTAGGGAGTGTTAGCCACCCAGGATAACCCAGGGTAGGGAGTGTTAGCCACCCAGCATAACCCAGGGTAGGGAGTGTTAGCTAGCCAGGATAACCCAGGGTAGGGAGTGTTAGCCAGCCAGGATAACCCACGGTAGGGAGTGTTAGCCACTCAGAATAACACAGGGTAAGGAGTGTTAGCCACCCAGGATAACCCAGGGAAGGGAGTGTTAGCCACTCAGAATAACACAGGGGAGGGAGTGTTAGCTAGCCAGGATAACCCAGGGTAGGGAGCGTTAGCCAGCCAGGATAACACAGAGTAGGGAGTGTTAGCCACTCAGAATAACAAAGGGTAAGGAGTGTTAGCTACCCAGGATAACCCAGGGTAGGGAGTGTTAGCCACCCAGGATAACCCAGGGTACAGAGTGTTAGCTACCCAGGGTAGGGAGTGTTAGCCACCAGGATACCCCAGGGTAGGGAGTGTTAGCCACCCAGGATAACCCATGGTATTGAGTGTTACCCACCCAGGATAACCCAGGGTAGGGAGTGTTGCCCACCCAGGGTAGGGAGTGTTAGCCGCCAGGGTAGGGAGCATTAGCAACCCATGATAACCCAGGGTAGGGAGTGTTAGCCACCCAGGATAACCCAGGGTAGGGAATGTTAGCCACCCAGGATAACCCAGGGTAGGGAGCGTTAGCCACCCAGGATAACCCAGGGTAGGGAGTGTTAGCCAGCCAGGATAACCCAGGGTAGGGAGTGTTAGCCAGCCAGGATAACCCAGGGTAAGGAGTGTTAGCCACCCAGGATTAACCCAGGGTAGGGATTGTTAGCCAGCCAGGATAACCCAGGGTAGGGAGTGTTAGCCACCCAGGATAACCCAGGGTAGGGAGTGTTAGCCACCCAAGATAACCCAGGGTAGGGAGCATTAGCCACCCAGAATTAACCCAGGGTAGGGAGTGTTAGCCAGCCAGGATAACCCAGGTTAAGGAGTGTTAGCCACCCAGGATAACCCAGGGTAGGGAGTGTTAGCCACCCAGGATTAACCCAGGGTAGGGAGTGTTAGCCAGCCAGGATAACCCAGGGTAGGGAGTGTTAGCCAGCCAGGATAACCCAGGGTAGGGAGTGTTAGCCAGCCAGGATAACCCAGGGTAGGGAGTGTTAGCCACCCAGGATAACCCAGGGTAGGGAGTGTTAGCCACCCAGGGTAGGGAGTGTTAGCCAGCCAGGATAACCCAGGTTAGGGAGTGTTAGCCACCCATGATAACCAAGTGTAAAGAGTGTTAGCCACCCAGGATAACCCAGGGTAGGGAGTGTTAGCCAGCCAGGATAACCCAGGGTAGGGAGTGTTAGCCAGCCAGTATAACCCAGGGTAGGGAGTGTTAGCCAACCAGGATAACCCAGGGAAGGGAGTGTTAGCCACCCAGGATAACCCAGGGTAGGGAGTGTTAGCCAACCAGGATAACCCACAGTATGGAGTGTTAGCCACCAGGATAACCCAGGGTAGGGAGTGTTAGCCACCAGGATAACCCAGGGTAGGGAGTGTTAGCCACCAGGAAAACCCAGGGTAGGGAGTGTTAGCCACCCAGGATAACCCAGGGTAGGGAGTGTTAGCCACCAGGATAACAAAGGGTAGGGAGGGTTAGGCACCAGGATAACCCAGGGAAGGGAGTGTTAGCCACCCAGGATAACCCAGGGTAGGGAGTGTTAGCCACCACGATAACCCAGGGTAAGGAGTGCTAGCCACCCACGATAACCCAGGGTAGGGAGTGTTAGCCACCAGGATAACCCACTGTAGGGAGTGTTAGCCACCAGGATAACCCAGGGTAGGGAGTGTTAGCCACCAGGATAACCCAGGGTAGGGAGTGTTAGCCACCAGGATAACCCAGGGTAATGAGTGTTAACCACCAGGATAACCCAGGGTAGGGAGTGTTAGCCAGTCAGGATAACCCAGGGTAGGGAGTGTTAGCTACCCAGGATAACCCAGGGTAGGGAGTGTTAGCCACCCAGGATAACTCAGGGTAGGGAGTGTTAGCTACCCATGATAACCCAGGGTAGGGAGTGTTAGCCACCCAGGATAACCCAGGGTAGGGAGTGCTAGCCACCCAGGATAACCCAGGGTAGGGAGTGTTAGCCACCCAGGATAAGCCAGGGTAGGGAGTGTTAGCCACCCAGGATAACCCAGGGTAGGGAGTGTAAGCCACCCAGGATAGCCCAGGGTAGGGAGTGTTAGCCACCCAGGATAACCCAGGGTAGAGAGTGTTAGCCACCCAGGATAACCCAGGGTAGGGAGTGTTAGCCACCAGGATAACCCAGGGTAGGGAGTGTTAGCCACTCAGGATAACGCAGGGTAGGGAGTGTTAGCCACCCAGGATAGCCCAGGGTAGGGAGTGTTAGCCACCCAGGATAACCCAGGGTAGGGAGTGTTAGTCTCAGTAGTAGTAACCAGTTACCAGTAACCAGTGTACCAGTAGATGACTCACTACCAACCGTCTCTGCATGAATCACTGTCCGTATTCATATTGCTGCTGACCACAGCAGTATTTCAAACACCCCCTCACATATGGGTACTGGGGTTAGTCAGTCTTACGAGTGAGAGCAAGGAGGCAGGTCACGGCTGTTTGGCGCTTCCCACACTATCCGTAATATACGTACTACCAGCCTACGTGAGTATTTCTTTACCCTATCCACGTGTTCGAACCCCACATGACATGGTGGCAGCGGTGGGATCGATGAAGAGCTTCTTTAGCAAGTCTGATAAGACTTTCCTCTGAAGGAGGACCTTCAACTAGAGCATTAGCACGAGAACGAATGGCAGTAAACCATGCTTCAAGACTATGTACATGGCCACTGAATAAAGGTAACGCATCAAGGGAATCACGAGTATAACTATAGTATCTCAGTGTCTGGGTCGGTCTGTCAGTCGCTAAGGAACTGTGAGGACTGATGACAGGAGCAGCAGTAGCCTGAGAGGTCTGAGTGTCGACATTCACTAAAGTATCACTTGACGGTATGTGAGACATAAAGGCAAAGAAATAAACACGGTGAACAATGCTGATATTCAATCTGAGTCGCACACAGTGACACGAGGTATCAGCTATAAACTTCACTTACAAACGTTAACAACGTGGAAGTTACTCGAGAAATAACTTCTTACAATGCACTGATTACTGTCAACTAGGATGGGATCACAATCTAAAACAGAAGGGACAACAACAACACAAGTGAGCACACTAGCCACAGAAACGTCTTTCTGCAACGGCTTGTGGCATCAGCAAGAGATGGCATAATTCGTTGCAAGTAAAGTTCTTCTCAAAGCGTCCCCTGGGAAGGAACGAATACTTGAACAAGTCGCCATCGCAAGGATAGTAGTCACACTATCCTGCGTGCATGATATTGTGGCTGGAGTCCAGACAGGAGTGACAGTATTACTAGTGCCTGACCGCTCGGCTACGTTAATAAGTAATTCACGGATCTATAGGAACTTAATCTGAACTTCACATTTCGCAGCACTTTAACAAATCTCAGATACAAGCAGTGAGAACAAACACATTGCTCAAGGGCTAGGTATTGTCTTTCAGTCAGTAAGGGAATGTTGGTACTGTGGACTGATTCATATTGACTTTGACTGGCATGATACACTAAGTGAACATTCAAAAGTGACTGGGACATGATCTCAGGGAACTTACTCAAGGGCATAAGGCAAAAAAACAATAGAGAAATGACACAGTAAGCTTAAGTGGAAGAAAATGCTTAACAATTCTGCATAAGTAATAAAAAAATGTCTAAGATACACTGCAAGAGGAAGGACAACTCAATGTAAAGAACTGTTGGCCAAAATAAAAATTACATTGAAATTTACAAGTAAAAATATTACTGGTAACTGGTTACTACTACTGAGATTAGCCACCCAGGATAACCCAGGGTAGGGAGTGTTAGCCACCCAGGATAACCCAGGGTAGGGAGTGTTAGCCAACCAGGATAACCCAGGGTAGGGAGTGTTAGCCAACCAGGATAACCCAGGGTAGGGAGTGTTAGCCACCCAGGATAACCCAGGGTAGGGAGTGTTAGCCAACCAGGATAACCCAGGGTAGGGAGTGTTAGCCACCAGGATAACCCAGGGTAGGGAGTGTTAGCCAGCCAGGATAACCCAGGGTAGGGAGTGTTAGCCAACTAGGATAACCCGGGGTAGGGAGTGTTAGCAACCAGGATAACCCAGGGTAGGGAGTGTTAGCCAACCAGGATAACCCAGGGTAGGGAGTGTTAGCCAACCAGGATAACCCAGGGTAGGGAGTGTTAGCCACCCAGGATAACCCAGGGTAGGGAGTGTTACCCAACAAGGATAACCCAGGGTAGGGAGTGTTACCCAACAAGGATAACCCGGGGTAGGGAGTGTTAGCCAACAAGTATAACCCAGGGTAGGGAGTGTTAGCCAACAAGGATAACCCGGGGTAGGGAGTGTTACCCAACAAGGATAACCCAGGGTAGGGAGTGTTAGCCACCAGGATAACCCAGGGTAGGGAGTGTTAGCCAATCAGGATAAACCAGGGTAGGGAGTGTTAGCCAACCAGGATAACCCAGGGTAGGGAGTGTTAGCCACCAGGATAACCCAGGGTAGGGAGTGTTAGCCAACCAGGATAACCCAGGGTAGGGAGTGTTAGCCAACTAGGATAACCCGGGGTAGGGAGTGTTAGCAACCAGGATAACCCAGGGTAGGGAATGTTAGCCAACCAGGATAACCCAGGGTAGGGAGTGTTAGCCAACCAGGATAACCCAGGGTAGGGAGTGTTAGCCACCCAGGATAACCCGGGGTAGGGAGTGTTACCCAACAAGGACAACCCAGGGTAGGGAGTGTTAGCCAACAAGGATAACCCGGGGTAGGGAGTGTTCCCCAGCAAGGATAACCCAAGGTAGGGAGTGTTACCCAACAAGGATAACCCAGGGTAGGGAGTGTTAGCCACCAGGATAACCCAGGGTAGGGAGTGTTAGCCACCAGGATAACCCAGGGTAGGGAGTGTTAGCCAACCAGGATAACCCAGGGTAGGGAGTGTTAGCCAACCAGGATAACCCAGGGTAGGGAGTGTTAGCCAACCAGGATAACCCAGGGTAGGGAGTGTTAGCCAACCAGGATAACCCAGGGTAGGGAGTGTTAGCCAACCAGGATAACCCAGGGTAGGGAGTGTTAGCCAACCAGGATAACCCAGGGTAGGGAGTGTTAGCCAACCAGGATAACCCAGGGTAGGGAGTGTTAGCCACCAGGATAACCCAGGGTAGGGAGTGTTAGCCAATCAGGATAACCCAGGGTAGGGAGTGTTAGCCAACCAGGATAACCCAGGGTAGGGAGTGTTAGCCAACCAGGATAACCCAGGGTAGGGAGTGTTAGCCAACCAGGATAACCCAGGGTAGGGAGTGTTAGCCAACCAGGATAACCCAGGGTAGGGAGTGTTAGCCAACCAGGATAACCCAGGGTAGGGAGTGTTAGCCACCCAGGATAACCCAGGGTAGGGAGTGTTAGCCACCCAGGATAACCCAGGGTAGGGAGTGTTAATGGTGAGGCAGCGCTGAGAAACTATTACTGTCCTTCCGTCCTTCGCATTTACCATATTGTCTCAATATATATTATTATCCCAATTTTCCAACTTACCTCATAAATCAGTCTGACAGCGCTAGTTACTTCATCACTAAATTAACTGAGGATAATCTACAAAAATGTTAAATAATTGTCCCGTAATACCGCCACTGTTGTTGTTGTTGTTGGAGGATTTGAGGCCACCACAGATTACACCGTATTGAACCTTATAGACAGACAGACACAGACAGACACAGACAGACACAGACAGACACAGCCAGTCAGCCAGCCAGCCAGCCAGCCAGCCGGCCGGCTAGCTGGAAAAAGAGACGAAGTTTCCTTTAAAAACAGAAATGAGAACAATATATTGGGAATCAACTGCAGAAAACTTAGTTTATTAAATGTATCTCCAGGTGTACTGGATTATGAACCTGACACTGTCCAGGAATTATGAACCTGACACTGTCCAGGAGTTATGAACCTGACACTGTCCAGGAGTTATGAACCTGACACTGTCCAGGAGTTATGAACCTGACACTGTCCAGGAGTTATGAACCTGACACTGTCCAGGAATTATGAACCTGACACTGTCCAGGAATTATGAACCTGACACTGTCCAGGAGTAATGAACCTTACACTGTCCAGGAATTATGAACCTGACACTGTCCAGGAGTAATGAACCTTACACTGTCCAGGAATTATGAACCTGACACTGTCTAGGAATTTAATAAATAATAATCTTGTAGTTACAAAACTAATGAGTCGACATAACCGAAATGCAGGAAAACTCAGCATACAGGACACCAATATAATGATCTCCTCAACCTGACCCCTCAAGGAAGGTTTCTTGATGTTGGTGAGGGGCTCTTGATTTAGGGAATTGGATCTGTGCTCCAGTTCCCCGAATTAAGCCTGAATGCCTTCCACTCCCCCTCCCCCCCAGGCGCTGTATAATCCTCCGGGTTTAGCTCTTCCCCCTTGATTATAATAATAATAATCCTCAACCTTAGAGTGCATAATACCTAGACAAATTATTTCAAGCCTCTCTTGGTGATGTATGAGAAAAAAATTGGCATAATGACTGGGCGAGAAAGATGAGTGGACTCAATCAACACACTTCCATGAGAAAGCAAGGAACGGTTTCAATAAAATAATTTGGAAAAGGAGAAGACAATTTGCGCACCCAAATCAAATACACAAATCAAATCAAATCAAGTTTATTCTCTATAAGGGTTACAATGAAAATAAATGGTATAAAATACCGACACAATGGAAACACAGTCTCGGCTGAGGGGTTGAGGGGAGTAGACGTGTGCTGGGGATCTGGACCTACTAATTCGCAGGCCTACCCATTTCTCCCGACTGATAAGTCATCATTAAAACTCCTACTGTTGGAAGACAGCTTCAGTGTTGTGAGAACTCTTATGTGCGAGCTGTGACTAAGGATATACCTAGTGAAACACTGGAAATAGTCTTCCTTTTTGCAAAGGCCCTCACAGGCCTTTGCTTCCCCTCTGCATTTCATTTGACCTCAGCCTTTCGCCTCTATCAACATACAGTGTAGAGGCGAATTTTGCTAGTCCACTGCTACTCGTGCCTCTCAAAATGCTCACAACTCATCGCTTTACCAACCTGAGGAATAACGACGAGTGTGCAGTCCTACGTGAGTTGGTAACCCAGGTGTCCACACACTGAAAATTCGTCTTTCACTCCAAGACAGGTGTGCTAGAAGTTTTGCAAGTTGGAGTGAGTAACAATCTGTACAAATATTGCAGTGTTTGGTAACTCTTGAGAAGTCTGCCTCAGCCTGTGACCTTGAGCGAGGCACTGCATCATCTGCCTGAGACTTTCGCCCATATTGACTATGTGAATAAAGGCGAATGTGCGTGCTCAGTTACCCCTGCTGTTCTGTACCTACAACTCCCCGCCTTTAAACTCAGCCGTTCGCCTCTATCAACGACGTGCAGTGTAGAGGTGTATTTTGCTGCCCCACTGGTACTCGAATATGTGAGTTCCGCAAGTGCTGCAGATTTGTTGTAACTATTTGCATGAGTGGATTACGCTGACTTAGGACATTGTGCTACCATCAGTACCTACGTAGGCTTAAAATGAGTGAGGAATGTCTGGCCTGCTGGGTGACCTTGAAAATGGCACTCTAAGACCCGCATGCCACTTACACCCATACTGCGTGTGTCTAGTGAGGTGAATGTCCCTTCCTCGACTTTCCTATTCACCGGTATCCCTTAACTTGTCGCCATTATCTACATATGGGATAAGGCTACATCTGTTCTGAACCCCAGAATGCCTTTGTGAACGTTCTACAGTGTTCCGGCCGTACCTTCAGTGTTGTGAGAAGATTTAGATTAGATTGAGTATCTATACCTGGCTTCCCCAATGAGCATGTTGTTGGAGTCATTATATGAGCCAAGAGCCTTCAATGATGACATATTTATTTATTTATTTATTTATTTATTAATTTGAGCACACATACAGAGGTACAAAAAAAAATACAGATAAGAGCAGCATGCCAAAGCCACTTATACTATGCATAGCATTACGGGCTGGCTTAAAATCAGTAATGATGATAGAGTCAAGCTCAGTGTCATAGGTTAGCTTTAGCGCCATTAGGATTGCAAACAATTCAGTTTGCAGTGTAGACGCCCAGTTGTTAATTCTTATGCCTAACTCAACAAATTTATTATCGTTCTTAACTAGGAAGGTGGCAACAAGAGCAGATGCAGCCCTGCCAGAAGACTCCTGTTTAGATCCATCAGTGTATATAACTTGTGATAACTTGTTACTACCAGCTAGGTGAGAAATTTCTTCTTGAGCAGTTGCTCTAACAAGAGATTTAAGGAAGGGATTACTAGCAATGAGCTTCTTGGGAGGGACTTGTAGGTATGTGATATTAAATGAACACATCTTCCATGGAGGGGTGAAATGCTCTTGTTGCCTACAGTGATACAGTTCATGCAGGTTATAAAACTTAATGCAATTGCACGTTTTCACAATCCTTTTAGATCTGTGTGTATTTACCTCTAGACACTTGGTAAGATTCACTGTGACAGTGTCTGGTTCGTTTCTCAACATTCTAATACCGAGTACAGTGTTAATTTCAACAATCCTATCACTGATACTAGAAATACCAAGCTCCTTCCTCATGTTAAGAACTTTTGTAGATCTGGGACAGCCAAGAATAATCATGAGAGCTTCATTTTGCATTAACTCCAAGGGTCGGAGAGAACTTTCTCTAGCTAATATCAACATGGGAGCAGCATAATCAATTAAGGACCTAACATAAGCTATGTACATCATTCTCACGATTCTCACATTTGCACCATAGTTGGGATTGTAGCCAGCAACAGCTTTGAGAGCATTTAGCCTAGCTTTACATTTCTTGTTTAGTTGTGGTATAGTGGATTTGTTAAAGGGTACATCTACACCAAGATATCTGTAAGTTTTAACGTAGCTAATGATTTCACCCTGCAAATAGATGGGTGGGGGATGTCGTTTGCTTGTTAATATCTTAGTTTTAGAGGAAGATATTATGAGGCCTAGTCGATTACAAATTGCTTGAACTTCATTAAGAATGGTATTCATCTTCTTATGCCCTGTTGTATGGATCATGATATCATCAGCATAGCTTATAGCTATATGTTTAGGTGAGGCAGGTAGAGCATTTAGGAGAGCATTAATCAGAATATTAAATAGCATGGGACTAAGAACTCCTCCCTGCGGTGTACCTAAAGACATTTCTTTAGAATCACTTCTGAAGCCTTGGTAAAGGACAGAGGATACTCTATTTGACAGGTATCCTATTATCCAGCAGAGTAAGCTACCACCAATATTCATTTTGGCTAGTTCATGTAGTATAACGGTTCTGTTCGCAATATCAAATGCAGATTTTAGATCAAGAAAAGTGGTAAAACTAGTAGAGGTGTGTGCAGTGAGAAAGGTGGAAATACAGTTCTGCACACTTTTACCTTTCATGAACCCATAGAGGTAGGGGGAAAGTTGATCTCTGATTCTGTAGTACAGTCTGTTAAGCATCATTCTTTCAAAAGTTTTACAAAGACAACTAGTTAAGGAGATCGGCCTAAATGTATCAGGCTGTTGGGGCTTAGGGATAGGCACAATGAGACTATTGGTCCAGGAAGTAGGAAGAACGCCCTCAATGTAACTGAGATTATACAGTGCCAACAAAGGGTTATCAGGCACGTGCCTTAGGGTTCTGAGAATATCATAGGTTATACCATCCTCTCCAGGAGCAGTTTCAACATTTCTTCAGAAGTACCCTCTAAATTTTTTCTAATATGAGATGGAA
>NW_027197592.1:0-58435 GCF_038502225.1 Cherax quadricarinatus
ACTGTATAATTAGTATTTACTGACTTGACATTCAGAAGTTTGTTGGTCCACGATTTATTACATGTATTCATAAGATAGAACATTAAGAGAGTGCACATAAGTGTTGAGCACATTTACTAACCAAGTTATTATCTTGGTAATACATTTTAACGCCTTACTAGCAAGCAAAATACTGAATGTTGGCCAATGTTAGTTATTTTACCTTACTGATGAGTTGATATCATATTTCAGCTGGCGAGGATAAAATTATTGTAGATGCACGTGATGATCCAGTGTCTTCCAATCACAGCATCAAGTATTATCTTACTTATCAGCTCTATTCTAGCTGAATAAATACGGATCTGAACACTTCCAGATACCCACGACATTCACGCAATTCATGGAACCCAATTATTGCCGATTCACTTTTCGTCGGCTACGATTGCACAAGATTAAATCTGGTAACAATCACCATTCACGTTTATATTCTGCCATTTTACGCTACACTTTCTGGTGTGTTGGTTCTTTTGACATTCGACATTTTTCTAAAAGTCACACCAACACATATAAACATTGTTATATTCTTCTATTTTTATACACTAATTTCAGGAAAATTAAAAAAAAAAATCTACAGTATTACATCGTATACCGGAAATAACAATTCTCAATACAACTGGCATAACTACAGTATACACCGAGTATAACATTATACACAACATGTATGATGGCAGGTCACTGTTAATACTGGTCTCTGACGTCAGGAACTGGAGGTTGAGGGAAGTAGGAAAACCTGTGTTTGATGGTCACAACTCGTTTGTTTCCTAGTATGACATTCTTCAACTCTAGGTTACCAACCTTTTTAATAATTAGCTGTTGCTTATTTCTAAGTGAGAGAGTGGGAGATATATACCTAAAGATTTTTGACACAAGGATTACGTATTCACGTCCGCCGGGTAGTGAGCCTCGTTGTGACACAAGTACCAGACATTTATATCGTCTCCAACAGAGAGCAAAACTTTCTCAATTATATAAAAAAAAATTGTTCCTTTTTACAGCAATGCTCTTTCATCTGTGTTTCTTCTGTTTTTCTGTGTACAAATTTTCCTAAATCTCATTATTCACCGCCGTTATTTATTCTCCTTATTTTTGATAATATTAAAAAAGTAATAAAGACCCAGTGCAACAAATTATGTTGTGGAGACGATCAAAAATAGCCTCGGAAAAAAAAATCAAGAAAAAATCTATTGCTTCAGAATTTTCTTCCCCTGGCACTTCCCATTTTTTTATCAAAGAATATATTGATGTAATGATACATATGCATTGTTAAATAATAGACACACGTTGCAGATGCTTTTATTGGGACGATGTTTCTATGTGTACTTGACTGAAGTAGCCTACTGTGTAGGCGAAACGTTTCGGATTAAAGTTGCTTATGTGTCTTACTTACCAACCTGTTGGTATTGTATACCATTTTGATATTCACTCTGTCAGACACTGCAACACATGGATAAGTTTTTCAAGTGAAAATTGTTTGATCTGAGAGGGACGTGACCTCCCAGTGGCTACATTCTCACTACTACTACTACTACTACTACTACTACTACTACTACTACTACTACTACTACTACTACTACTACTACTACTACTACTACTACTACTACTACTGGGGGCTCTGGTAGCCTGATGGTTAAAGCTCTCGCTTCACACGGCGAGGGCCCGGTTTCGATTCCCAGACAGAGTAGAAACATTGGGCGTGTTTCCACCTGTTGTCTGTTCCCCACCAGTAAAATGGGTACCTGGGTGTTAGTCGACTGGTGTGAGTCGCATCCTGGGACACTGACCTAATTTGCCCGAAATGTTCAGCATAACAAGCGGCTTCCTATATAGTAATATGTCAACTAGGCCTGTATACCATGTACATGTAGTAAATAAAGATGTCAGGAGAATTGATAGGGAACAGTGTAGTAAAGAAAGCGAATGCCAGACTGAAGTTCCTATATAGACAAGCACAGTGTCTACCTACTGAGGCTCGCAGGACCCTATGTCTAGCCCTTATACAATGCCATATGGATTACGCTTGCTCTTCTTGGTATTCTGCCTTGACAAAAAAACTGAAAGATAGACTGCAAATCACCCAGAACAAAATCGTAAGATTCATCCTGGGGCTGGGACCAAGAGAACATGTAGGCCAGGATGAATTACAGCAGTTGGATATGCTGAATGTTGAAGACAGAGTAAAACAACTGAAGCTAAATCATGTTTATAAAATTGCTCACAAACAATGTCCAGAATATCTTGCTGTCAATTTTGTCAAGGTTGGGAACCAAAGCAATCATAGTACTAGGGGGAGAGAGCACAACTTTGTAGTACCCACAGTCATTGGCCAGGCTTCAAACACCTTTTATTGTACAGCAATAAAGGAATGGAACAGACTACCCGCACATGTCAAAGCCAGTCATAGCATGAACCAGTTCAAGAAGAGTGCCAAAAGGTGTCTGATGAATGTAGCTACAGAAAGGGAGGGGAATGATTTTCTATTTTTTAGCTAACATACGTGTAAATTTTACCTTATTCCTAGTAATGACCCTCGTATTGTAGATAGTCTTAATGACCTTGGTGTAGTAGATAGTCTTTTTAGTATGATAATAAGATGTTATCTTCATTGTAGAATAATAAGAAAATATTATAACCTTCATATTATAATAATAAGGTAAAAGGACCCCAATGGAAATAAGTCACTCTGTCTGACTTTTTTGGGTTATCCTAGGTTCTCTACACATATGCTGCTATGTATGATAATTCTATGTAACTGTATTTGTGTATACCTGAATAAACTTACTTACTTACTTATTATATAGAAATCACTGGCACTTATATCCTCCCCGCCTGGGACAACATGTCCCTTTAAATTACAAGAGAAAGAAAACGGTACCATATAGAGGAGAGACTTCTAAAAACTTACATAAAGGAAACGGGGGCTCACTAAAATGAACTCATTAAAGGGAAGAGACATCTGTGATAACAGGAAAGCCGATGAAAGATATTCATCCCACATAATTCTGAGGCAAACTCTGGTTCTACCTTCAGAAACTGCAGGAAAACAAAAAAATAGACCCTAATTCCTCGGTGTGACCCAGCATTTAAGAGTCTGATGCATATATTTATTTATTTATTTACTTTATGTCTTTTCAAACAGTACATTGAGATTTTACATTTACAATAGTGGGTTGCAATGCAAAGAGAGCCTCTATTATGCCTAGGCATTATGGGCCAACTTAACATTATTGGCTTACAGACTATTGTTATTATTAAAGATTCGCCGGTATTCTCCTGTCCCGGGCCTTTTCCAAGTGGTGGCCCGGCCTTGGCTCCCTGTCTAGGGAGTGTCTGAGACCTAAGTCTTCCATGGGAGGAGGCACAAGTACCTCCTCATCTTTGGGACCAACTGTCCCCAGGCCTAGCCACATTCCCCGCCCTCACGGGGCTCGTAGGGGGAAGCTAGGCCTCTCTGGTCTGCCATCCCCGCCCCAAGGGGGCTAATGGGAATGACAGTCTTGTGAGCTGCAAGCTCGGGTTCAGGCATCTACCCTACCCTAGAAGGGCTGGGCATGGTGTCGATGCTTACAGACTACTTAAGCACGTCTGAGCCTGGCCTAGTAGCTGCTACCAGAGTCAGGTTTAAGCACGTCTGAGCCTGGCCTAGTAGCTGCTACCAGAGTCAGGTTCAAGCACGTCTGAGACTGGCCTAGTAGCTGCTACCAGAGTCAGGTTTAAGCACGTCTGAGCCTGGCCTAGTAGCTGCTACCAGAATAACAAAAACTAAGGCACAATACCGTGGCTGGAACGATACACAAATAACCCGCACATAGAAGAGAGCTTACCACGACGTTTCGGTCCGATTTGGACACCAACAATGCTCTTTTCTGTCATGTCAGAGATCACAATCATCCTATTGACTGTTCTTCTGCTAAAACTGTCTACCCTACTTTTAACTTTCACAGTCGCCGTCTGGTTGAATCCTACCTTATACACAACTTTCCTTATATGAATTTTAGTCCTGGCTTTGTCTCTGTAGATGCCTTCCTTTCCCACTACATAGTAAAATGCTCCAAACTTCAGAACCTGATATTTTTTCCCCTTCTCTCTTTTTCCCTTTCCTCTTTCTCCTTGGGATTTTCTTTCCTCTGCCTAGGCTATTTGGTCCTTTATTATTCCCCCCTTCCCTATGTGTTCTTGTCCCCGCCCTTTGTGGGCCCCTAGCTCCCTGGTAGTGCTCCTCTTTCTTAGTATTTGAACCCACTACTGCTACTACCTCTACCACTACCTCTCTTTCTCCTTTCCTACTACCTCTCTTGTCTCGTCCCTGTCTGCTGGCTTATATATACTCCCTCCTTCTCTCCTTTTTGTTAGTGTGACTTTGTAAATGGTCCAAGTCGGACTGAAACGTCGTCGTAAGCTCCTCTCTCTTATGTGCGGGTTATTTGTGTAGTGCTACCAGAGTCAGGTTAAGCACCTCTGAGCCTGGCCTAGTAGCTGCTTCCAGAGTCAGGTTAAGCATGTCCCTAGAAGCCCCTTAGGGCCCTCCTTGAGACAAGAACTATGCGTAGCTTGAAATATAGGTTGGATGAGTACATAAGGGGGGTGTGGGTGGGTGTGAATTGGACCAGCCTAGCATGGGCCTGCAGGCCTACTGCCATGCTCTCAAATTCTAATCTTTTATTGGGTCGTCAAAGCCTTGGTTCCCATTACTAGGTCTTCAAGGCCTTAGTTATGAATGAGCGTTCACTTGTAGCCTATTCGTTTTAAACTAAGAACTGGCAGCTGTCACACAGTGACATGACTGGCAGCTGTCACACAGTGACATGACTGGCAGCTGTCACACAGTGACATGACTGGCAGCTGTCACACAGTGACATGACTGGCAGCTGTCACACAGTGACATGACTGGCAGCTGTCACACAGTGACGTGACTAGCAGAATGAGAATAGACATGGCAGGTAAATCCCACATGGACTGAATATCGAACACGGTCTGTATATTTAGTACTCGGTCTGAGTCCCCTCTTCAGCAGATGCGAAACATGTTTTGTTGTTGTTCTTCTGTCATTGTTTGTGTTGTACATTCGCTGATATTACTTTCGGTATTGGTCACAGACCGTCCAGAAATGGCTCTTGAAGTCTTTATATCAACAAGTTCTTATTTCTGATTTTTACTCTGTGGAGTCTTTGTGTCCCGTAGCTCGGCTGCTAGAGCACTCAGCTCACACACTGAGGTCCGGGGGTCGATCCCCGGTACGAGTGGAGGGTTTTGAAGAGGTTAACTGTAAGGGTTTTGTGAAGTTAAGGGAAAAGTGAGCAGTGAAGAGGGTTTTGAAGAGGAAATTTTACTAGTAATTCAGTGTGATTGCTAAAGCAGATACTAAGTGTACTAGGGACTGGAAAAGAGAAATAAATATTATTGTATATGAGTAAAAGAGCGAAGAGTGAAAATGGCAGGCATTAGAGGGGTACAGACTGCCATAATTATATTTATATTTCTTCTTCAATTCCATGAAGAAAGAAATCAGTCATGGGGGCTGGAAAAGGTGAATGGAGTAACAGCGCCCTGGACAGTAAAAGCCCAACAGTTGCCATCCTACCAGAAAAGTAAACCTCACTATCGCCGCAAGGTATGGCAACACCGCATACCCAAACAAAAACAGTGGCACACAGCTCTTATTGTAGCGCTCTTAAGTGGTGATATCCAAATTAATCCAGGACCTCAAACTATTGTGCAGAGGCAAAACAGACAGATAAATGACGGCGATAATGACGGTCTAGTAGCTAGGGATGATAACCTTAACTCCATATGTAATGCATACATAGGTCAATGTGAGACAATACAGCCATTATTATCTCAAACACTACCAAACAGATGCATACACTGTACTAAAGTACGCATGAAAAACAGAAAAGGCACCTTATGTAAAATGTGTAAGGGGTGGGTGCATGATGGATGTATGTACAATTATAGCAACGGTGCCAGAATTCATTTTGTGTGTAACAAATGCACTTTGGCACAGTTACCCTTTAGCAGTGATGACATTGATTTACCTAATTTTAATACAAATGACCCATTGCCATATATTGATGATTATGATTGTTTTATGAAAACAGGCCTTCACTTTATTCATGTCAATGCAAGATCACTTCTTCCTAAATTGGCAGAGATTAGGATTCTAGCTAACAAAATTAGGGCGGCAGTTATAACCATCTCTGAATCTTGGTTTGATGATACGGTGACTGACGACGAGGTCAAAATAGAAGGTTACAATATAAAACGCTTAGATAGGAACAGAAAGGGTGGTGGAGTATGTGCCTACATTAGAAATGACTTAGCTTACAACCCAAGACCTGATTTAAATAACAATAAACTGGAGATTCTATGGTTTGAAGTGCTGCTTCCCAAGACCAAACCCATCTTAGTAGGAACTAGTTACCGCCCTCCTACCCAGGACCAGTTCTTAGAAGACTTTTCCAGAGTCTTGTCCGGAGTTGAAAGCAATTGCGAAACAATAATACTGGGCGACTTCAATATCTGTTTTCAGCAACAAAATAACGGGCTATGCAAAAGGTATAAGCAAATTCTAGGATTAAATAGCTACACCCAACTAATTAATAAACCAACCCGGATCACACAGTTCTCAGCCACCCTAATTGACCACATACTTTGCAACCGCGCTGAGAACATTAGTCAGTCAGGGTCATTACCACAGGTCTTAGTGATCATTTCATCATTTACTGCACCAGGAAAATCACTAGGGATAGGATAAGCCTACACAGGACAATAAAAATGAGGTCAACTAGAAACTACAGTAAAGAAACACTGGTATATAGGCTACACAATTGTGACTGGACAGAGATAACAAGTTGCACGGACGTAAACGATGCCTGGGAAAAATTCAAAACAATGTTCACTACCATTCTTAATAATATTGCACCAGTTAAAGAGGTTAGGATTAAACGAAGAACTGAACCCTGGATGACTACTGAGATATTAGATAATATGAAATTCAGAGACCAGCTGCTAAAAAGATTTAAAGCAAACAGACAGGATATTGATTTCAACTTAAGGCACCTAAAATGGAGGAATATAGCAAATAATATTGTTGCAGTAATAACACCAGGAGGCAGCTCTGATGAAAACTCACACTCACACGAGCTTTTAAATCTCTGCACAAAATTCAATTTAAACCAGCAAATAATAGAGCCTACTAGACTGGAGAATACACTAGACCTCATCTTCACTAACAATGATGATCTGATAAGAAATGTCACCATATCAAAAACAATATACTCAGATCACAACATAATTGAGGTTCAGACATGTATGCGTGGAGCCCCAGACCGACATAATGAGACTAGTCACGAGGGAGCATTCACCAAATTCAACTTCAATAACAAAAACATAAAGTGGGACCAAGTAAACCAAGTCCTAACCGATATAAGCTGGGAAGATATACTAAGCAACACAGACCCAAACTTATGCCTAGAACAGATTAACTCGGTGGCACTCGATGTATGCACAAGGCTTATTCCTCTAAGAAAAAGGAGGAGTAGATGTAAAATAGAAAGAGACAGGCGCTCCCTTTACAGGCGACGGAAAAGAATAACAGAGCGGCTAAAAGAGGTCAATATATCTGAAATGCGCAGGGAGACACTGGTCAGAGAAATAGCAAGCATCGAACTTAAGCTAAAAGAATCCTTTAGGAGTCAGGAATCGCGGGAAGAACTAAAAGCCATAAATGAAATCGAAAGAAACCCAAAGTATTTCTTCTCCTATGCCAAATCAAAATCGAGAACAACGTCCAGTATTGGGCCCCTACTTAAACAAGATGGGTCCTACACAGATGACAGCAAGGAAATGAGTGAGCTACTCAAGTCCCAATATGACTCAGTTTTTAGCAAGCCGCTAACCAGACTGAGAGTCGAAGATCAAAATGAATTTTTTATGAGAGAGCCACAAAATTTGATTAACACAAGCCTATCCGATGTTATCCTGACGCCAAATGACTTCGAACAGGCGATAAATGACATGCCCATGCACTCTGCCCCAGGGCCAGACTCATGGAACTCTGTGTTCATCAAGAACTGCAAGAAGCCCCTATCACGAGCCTTTTCCATCCTATGGAGAGGGAGCATGGACACGGGGGTCGTCCCACAGTTACTAAAAACAACAGACATAGCCCCACTCCACAAAGGGGGCAGTAAAGCAACAGCAAAGAACTACAGACCAATAGCACTAACATCCCATATCATAAAAATCTTTGAAAGGGTCCTAAGAAGCAAGATCACCACCCATCTAGAAACCCATCAGTTACACAACCCAGGGCAACATGGGTTTAGAACAGGTCGCTCCTGTCTGTCTCAACTATTGGATCACTACGACAAGGTCCTAAATGCACTAGAAGACAAAAAGAATGCAGATGTAATATATACAGACTTTGCAAAAGCCTTCGACAAGTGTGACCATGGCGTAATAGCGCACAAAATGCGTGCTAAAGGAATAACAGGAAAAGTCGGTCGATGGATCTATAATTTCCTCACTAACAGAACACAGAGAGTAGTCGTCAACAGAGTAAAGTCCGAGGCAGCTACGGTGAAAAGCTCTGTTCCACAAGGCACAGTACTCGCTCCCATCTTGTTCCTCATCCTCATATCCGACATAGACAAGGATGTCAGCCACAGCACCGTGTCTTCCTTTGCAGATGACACCCGAATCTGCATGACAGTGTCTTCCATTGCAGACACTGCAAGGCTCCAGGCGGACATCAACCAAATCTTTCAGTGGGCTGCAGAAAACAATATGAAGTTCAACGATGAGAAATTTCAATTACTCAGATATGGTAAACATGAGGAAATTAAATCTTCATCAGAGTACAAAACAAATTCTGGCCACAAAATAGAGCGAAACACCAACGTCAAAGACCTGGGAGTGATCATGTCGGAGGATCTCACCTTCAAGGACCATAACATTGTATCAATCGCATCTGCTAGAAAAATGACAGGATGGATAATGAGAACCTTCAAAACTAGGGAGGCCAAGCCCATGATGACACTCTTCAGGTCACTTGTTCTATCTAGGCTGGAATATTGCTGCACACTAACAGCACCTTTCAAGGCAGGTGAAATTGCCGACCTAGAAAATGTACAGAGAACTTTCACGGCGCGCATAACGGAGATAAAACACCTCAATTACTGGGAGCGCTTGAGGTTTCTAAACCTGTATTCCCTGGAACGCAGGAGGGAGAGATACATGATTATATACACCTGGAAAATCCTAGAGGGACTAGTACCGAACTTGCACACGAAAATCACTCACTACGAAAGCAAAAGACTTGGCAGACGATGCACCATCCCCCCAATGAAAAGCAGGGGTGTCACTAGCACGTTAAGAGACCATACAATAAGTGTCAGGGGCCCGAGACTGTTCAACTGCCTCCCAGCACACATAAGGGGGATTACCAACAGACCCCTGGCAGTCTTCAAGCTGGCACTGGACAAGCACCTAAAGTCAGTTCCTGATCAGCCGGGCTGTGGCTCGTACGTTGGTTTGCGTGCAGCCAGCAGCAACAGCCTGGTTGATCAGGCTCTGATCCACCAGGAGGCCTGGTCACAGACCGGGCCAAGGTGGCAAATTGCTTTAATTCCTACTACACATCTGTTGCATCAACACTAGTAAGTAAACTACCAGCTGCATCAAATACCTTTAACACAGACTCTGATAAGTTTCAAACATACTATACCAATAAAGGGGTAACCCCAAACAGTTGTCAACTAGTAAGTGTATCTCATGACTTTATTCAAAAAGAACTAAGCAGGTTAAACCCAACTAAGAGCACAGGCCCTGATAACATCCCGTCTAAGTTCCTAAAAGATGGTGCTTCTGAACTGTCAATCCCTATTGCTCACATAATAAATCTATCAATCACCACTAATACCGTACCGGAGGGGTTCAAGGAGGCCAGAGTTACTCCTATCTTCAAGAAAAATAGTAGGTCTGATGTAAGCAACTATAGGCCTGTTAGTATACTCAGTATAATATCTAAAATTCTAGAGAGGGCGGTGTATTCTCAAGTAGTTAAGTACCTTAATGACAACAACATTCTCCATAGCTATCAATCGGGCTTTAGAAGATCCTACTCAACCGACACCTCCCTTATTAATCTGATGGATTACCTGAGAACTGAAATGTCAAAGGGGAACCTCATAGGTATGGTAACCTTAGACCTGCAAAAGGCCTTCGATACTGTCAACCACAATATATTATGTAATAAACTTCAAGCTATCGGTATAGGTTCTGTAGACTGGTTTAAGTCCTACCTTAGCAACAGGAGACAAATAGTCAAAATCAACAAAACAGAATCAGAACCCCTGCCGATAACATGTGGAGTTCCCCAAGGTAGTATTCTGGGTCCCTTATTATTCTTATGTTATGTCAATGATATGCCTATCAGTGTCAAGTGCAAACTCCTACTGTATGCAGATGACAGTGCTCTGTTAGTGTCAGGTAAAGACCCACAAGATATTGCTAATGTTTTAACACTGGAACTGGAGTCCTGCAGCAAATGGTTAGTAGACAACAAACTATCATTACACCTAGGGAAAACTGAAGCCATTCTCTTTGGCACGAAACATAAACTGAGAAGGGTAAATAATTTTAATGTTCAATGTAATGGGGAGCCCATCACTTTGGTTTCATCAGTAAAATATTTGGGAATCCCCTTTGACCCATGCATGTCAGGAGAATTGATAGGGAACAGTGTAGTAAAGAAAGCGAATGCCAGACTGAAGTTCCTGTATAGACAAGCACAGTGTCTACCTACTGAGGCTCGCAGGACCCTATGTCTAGCCCTTATACAATGCCATATGGATTACGCTTGCTCTTCTTGGTACTCTGCCTTGACAAAAAAACTGAAAGATAGACTGCAAATCACCCAGAACAAAATCGTAAGATTCATCCTGGGGCTGGGACCAAGAGAACATGTAGGCCAGGATGAATTACAGCAGTTGGATATGCTGAATGTTGAAGACAGAGTAAAACAACTGAAGCTAAATCATGTTTATAAAATTGCTCACAAACAATGTCCAGAATATCTTGCTGTCAATTTTGTCAAGGTTGGGAACCAAAGCAATCATAGTACTAGGGGGAGAGAGCACAACTTTGTAGTACCCACAGTCAGTGGCCAGGCTTCAAACACCTTTTATTGTACAGCAATAAAGGAATGGAACAGACTACCCGCACATGTCAAAGCCAGTCATAGCATGAACCAGTTCAAGAAGAGTGCCAAAAGGTGTCTGATGAATGTAGCTACAGAAAGGGAGGGGAATGATTTTCTATTTTTTAGCTAACATACGTGTAAATTTTACCTTATTCCTAGTAATGACCCTCGTATTGTAGATAGTCTTAATGACCCTCGTGTAGTAGATAGTCTTTTTAGTATGATAATAAGATGTTATCTTCATTGTAGAATAATAAGAAAATATTATAACCTTTATATTATAATAATAAGGTAAAAGGACCCCAATGGAAATAAGTCACTCTGTCTGACTTTTTTGGGTTATCCTAGGTTCTCTACACATATGCTGCTATGTATGATAATTCTATGTAACTGTATTTGTGTATACCTGAATAAACTTACTTACTTACTTACCACAATTCCACATGCTTAGTGCACTGTAACTACATCGGCCACAGATCAGGTGAAAAACTGATTGATCTGTGTGCCACCGATAACGCCGGAGTGTCTGTGGGTCATCGAGAAAAAGCGCAAATTCGTCCAGATTCAGCGACTTGGTAAGAAAGTGCGACCTGCATATCTCCAAAGAGTAAGTTTATTCAGGTATACACAAATACAGTTACATAGAATTATCATACGTAGCAGCATATGTGTAGAGAACCTGGGATAACCCAAGTCCTTGCTTCATCTAGTTGTGGAAGTATTTGAAATGACTTGAGGTGCGGATGGAGGATGTGGGCAGAGGGAATATGCTGGTGGGGAAGAAGTGGGAAAAGATTTCCTGGATGTTGAAAATTATGGGTGGGGGGGGGGGGTGTCAGGAGCTAGGGGTTGTGGCTTCTTGGGTCAAAGAATACTGTATTTGGGAGGGGGTTAGTGCTGGTGGAGTTCTGGTATTAGGAGCGGCTTATTAGTTTACATTTACGAATATGTGTACATTCGTGTTCGTTTAAGTATTATATACATATATATATATATATATATATATATATATATATATATATATATATATATATATATATATATATATATATATATATATATATTATAGGTAGTAGGTTGGTAGACAGCAACCGCCCAGGGAGGTACTACCGTCCTGCCAAGTGAGTGTAAAACGAAAGCCTGTAATTGTTTTACATGATGGTAGGATTGCTGGTGTCCTTTTTTCTGTCTCATGAACATGCAAGATTTCAGGTACGTCTTGCTACTTCTACTTACACTTAGGTCACACTACACATACATGTACAAGCACATATATACACACCCCTCTGGGTTTTCTTCTATTTTCTTTCTAGTTCTTATTCTTGTTTATTTCCTCTTATCTCCATGGGGAAGTGGAACAGAATTCTTCCTCCGTAAGCCATGCGTGTTGTAAGAGGCAACTAAAATGCCGGGAGCAAGGGGCTAGTAACCTCTTCTCCTGTATATATTACTAAATGTAAAAGGAGAAACTTTCGTTTTTCCTTTTGGGCCACCCCGCCTCGGTGGGATACGGCCGGTGTGTTGAAAGAAAGAAGATATATATATATATATATATATATATATATATATATATATATATATATATATATATATGCATGTTCCATTGTTCCTCCTGGCTTGAAAGGAATATTGTAGAATCGGCAATTATTAAGCATGATAGGCAGTCATACAATATCAGTGATAGGCTGTTCATATTAGATGCATTTTAAGTTGAGGCAACAGTACACAGTTTAAAATTGGGCTCTTGTACGTATGCACTATGGTATCAGAGGCCACTCCCTCAACTACCTAAAATCAAACCTTAGTAACAGAACTCAGTATGTGTATGCAAATGATGTAAACTCTTCCACCCAACCAATCACAGTAGGAGTCCCACAAGGAAGTGTCCTTGGACCACTCCTCTTTCTCATCTAAATCAATGATCTACCGAATGCATCACAGCTACTCAAACCCATATTATTTGCAGATGACACTACATATGTCTTTTCCCACCCAAACACAGTCATACTAGCAAACACAGTCAATACCGAATTGCAGAAAATTTCTGCCTGGATGATGACTAATAAACTTACCCTGAATACTGATAAAACCTATTTCATTCAGTTTGGAAACAAAGCTGCAAATGATCCACTTAACATAACGCTAAATGGATCATCAGTCACAAGACTCACACAGGGAAAATTCATAGGTATCCACCTTGACAGTAGCCTTAAGTTCCGGACACACATACACCAAATCACCAAGAAAATCTCCAAGACTGCAGGTATACTATCAAAGATAAGGTACTACGTTCCACAATCAGCTCTCCTGGCACTCATATACCCTTATCTTACATATGGAATTTGTGCATGGGGGATCAACAACATCCAGTCACCTAAAACCCCTAATAACCCAGCAAAAGGCAGCAGTAAGAATGATAACAAATTCCCTGTACTCACCTAGTTGAGGTTGCGGGGGTCGAGTCCGAGCTCCTGGCCCCGCCTCTTCACTGATCGCTACTAGGTCACTCTCCCTGAGCCGTGAGCTTTATCATACCTCTGCTTAAAGCTATGTATGGATCCTGCCTCCACTACATCGCTTCCCAAACTATTCCACTTACTGACTACTCTGTGGCTGAAGAAATACTTCCTAACATCCCTGTGATTCATCTGTGTCTTCAGCTTCCAACTGTGTCCCCTTGTTACTGTGTCCAATCTCTGGAACATCCTGTCTTTGTCCACCTTGTCAATTCCTCTCAGTATTTTGTATGTCGTTATCATGTCCCCCCTATCTCTCCTGTCCTCCAGTGTCGTCAGGTTGATTTCCCTTAACCTCTCCTCGTAGGACATACCTCTTAGCTCTGGGACTAGTCTTGTTGCAAACCTTTGCACTTTCTCTAGTTTCTTTACGTGCTTGGCTAGGTGTGGGTTCCAAACTGGTGCCGCATACTCCAATATGGGCCTAACGTACACGGTGTACAGGGTCCTGAACGATTCCTTATTAAGATGTCGGAATGCTGTTCTGAGGTTTGCTAGGCGCCCATATGCTGCAGCAGTTATTTGGTTGATGTGCGCTTCAGGAGATGTGCCTGGTGTTATACTCACCCCAAGATCTTTTTCCTTGAGTGAGGTTTGTAGTCTCTGGCCCCCTAGACTGTACTCCGTCTGCGGTCTTCTTTGCCCTTCCCCAATCTTCATGACTTTGCACTTGGTGGGATTGAACTCCAGGAGCCAATTGCTGGACCAGGTCTGCAGCCTGTCCAGATCCCTTTGTAGTTCTGCCTGGTCTTCGATCGAGTGAATTCTTCTCATCAACTTCACGTCATCTGCAAACAGGGACACCTCAGAGTCTATTCCTTCCGTCATGTCGTTCACAAATACCAGAAACAGCACTGGTCCTAGGACTGACCCCTGTGGGACCCCGCTGGTCACAGGTGCCCACTCTGACACCTCGCCACGTACCATGACTCGCTGCTGTCTTCCTGACAAGTATTCCCTGATCCATTGTAGTGCCTTCCCTGTTATCCCTGCTTGGTCCTTGTGTGTGTGTGTGTGTGTGTGTGTGTGTGTGTGTACTCACCTATTTGTACTCACCTATTTGTGGTTGCAGGGGTCGAGTCTTAGCTCCTGGCCCCGCCTCTTCACCGGTTGCTACTGGGCCCTCTCTCTCCCCGCTCCATGAGCTTTATCAAACCTCGTCTTAAAACTGTGTATGGTTCCTGCCTCCACTACGTCATTTTCTAGGCTATTCCACTGCCTTACAACTCTATGACTGAAGAAATACTTCCTACTATCTCTCTGACTCATTTGTGTCTTCAACTTCCAATTGTGGCCTCTTGTTTCTGTGTCCCCTCCCTGGAACATCCTGTCTTTGTCCACCTTGTCTATTCCACGCAGTATTTTATATGTCGTTATCATGTCTCCCCTGACCCTCCTGTCCTCCAGTGTCGTCAGGCCGATTTCCCTTAATCTTTCTTCATAGGACATTCCCCTTAGCTCTGGAACTAACCTTGTCGCAAACCTTTGTACTTTCTCTAGTTTCTTGACGTGCTTTATCAAGTGCGGGTTCCAAACAGGTGCTGCATACTCCAGTATGGGCCTGACATACACGGTGTACAGTGTCTTGAATGATTCCTTACTAAGGTATCGGAATGCTGTTCTCAGGTTTGCCAGGCGCCCATATGCTGCAGCAGTTATCTGATTGATGTGTGCTTCCGGAGACATGCTCGGTGTTATACTCACCCCAAGATCTTTCTCCTTGAGTGAGGTTTGCAGTCTTTGGCCACCTAGCCTATACTCTGTCTGTGGTCTTCTGTGCCCTTCCCCTATCTTCATGACTTTGCATTTGGCAGGATTAAATTCGAGAAGCCATTTGCTGGACCAGGTGTCCAGTCTGTCCAGGTCTCTTTGAAGTCCTGCCTGGTCCTCATCAGATTTAATTCTCCTCATTAACTTCACATCATCTGCAAACAGGGACACTTCTGAGTCTAACCCTTCCATCATGTCGTTCACATATACCAAAAATAGCACTGGTCCTAGGACCGACCCCTGTGGGACCCCGCTCGTCACAGGTGCCCACTGTGATACATCATTACGTACCATGACTCGTTGTTGCCTCCCTGTCAGGTATTCTCTGATCCATTGCAGTGCCCTTCCTGTTATATGCGCCTGATGCTCTAGCTTCTGCACTAATCTCTTGTGAGGAACTGTGTCAAAGGCCTTCTTGCAGTCCAAGAAGATGCAATCAACCCACCCCTCTCTCTCGTGTCTTACTTCTGTTATTTTATCATAAAACTCCAGAAGGTTTGTGACACAGGATTTGCCTTCCGTGAATCCGTGCTGGTTGGCATTTATACTCTTGTTCCGTTCCAGGTGCTCCACCACTCTCCTCCTGATAATCTTCTCCATAATTTTGCATACTATACACGTCAATGACACAGGTCTATAGTTTAGTGCCTCTTTTCTGTCTCCTTTTTTAAAAATGGGAACTACATTTGCCGTCTTCCATACCTCAGGTAGTTGCCCAGTTTCCAGGGACGTGTTGAAGATTGTGGTAAGTGGCACGCACAACATATCTGCTCCCTCTCTAAGGACCCACGGGGAGATGTTGTCCGGTCCCATTGCCTTTGAGGTATCGATGTCCCTTAGCAGTTTCTTCACCTCCTCCTCATCTGTATGTATGTCGTCCAACACTTGTTGGTGTATTCCTTGCTGGTGTCCCCATCTGGTCTGTCCCCCCAGAGTCCTTCCTGTCTCTACTGTAAATACTTCCTTAAATCTCGTGTTGAGCTCCTCACATACCTCTTGATCGTTTCTTGTGAGTTCTCCACCTTCTTTCCTCAGCCTTATCACCTGGTCCTTGACTGTTGTCTTCCTCCTAATGTGGCTATACAGCAGTTTCGGGTCAGATTTGACTTTCGATGCTATGTCGTTTTCATACTGTCGCTGGGCCTCCCTCCTTATCTGTGCATACTCGTTTCTGGCTCTTCTACTAATCTCCTTGTTTTCCTGGGTCCTATGCCTCCTGTACCTTTTCCATTCTCTGTTGCACTTAGTTTTTGCCTCCCTACACCTTCGGGTAAACCAAGGACTCGTTTTGGTCTTCCTATTATTTCTGTTTCCCTTGGGAACAAAACTTTCCTCTGCCTCCTTGCACTTTGTTGCCACATATTCCATCATCTCGTTTACTGATTTTCCTACCATTTCTCTGTCCCACTGAACCTCCTGCAGGAAGTTTCTCATACCTGTGTAGTCCCCCCTTTTATAGTTTGGCCTGTCCCCTTCAGTTCCTGTTACCTTCTCCACTTGTAACTCTACTATATAATCAAAACTCAGAACCACGTGATCGCTAGCTCCAAGGGGCCTCTCGTAAGTGATGTCCTCAATGTCTGAACTGCTCAGGGTGAACACAAGATCCAGTCTTGCTGGCTCATCCTCCCCTCTCTCTCTGGTTGTGTCCCTGACATGTTGATGCATGAGGTTTTCAAGTACCACATCCATCATCTTGGCTCTCCATGTTTCGGGACCCCCATGTGGCTCCAGGTTTTCCCAGTCGATCTCCCTGTGGTTGAAATCGCCCATTACCAGTAACTTTGCTCTGCTCGAGTGAGCTCTTCTTGCCACCTCAGCCAGTGTGTCCACCATCACCCTGTTGTTTTCTTCGTACTCCTCTCTTGGCCTCCTGCAGTTCTGTGGTGGGTTATACATCACTCCAATGACTACTTTATGTTCTCCGGACTGAATTGTACCTACAATGTAGTCTCTTTCTCCAATCATGTCCATGCCTTCCATTTCCTCAAATCCCCATCGGTGTTTTATGAGCAGTGCAACCCCTCCTCCCCCTCTACTCCTTCTATCTTTCCTCAGGATCTGATATCCTGTTGGGAAGATTGTGTCTGTTATTGTCTCAGCGAGTTTTGTTTCTGTGACTGCTATGATGTCTGGGGATTTTTCACTGATTCTTTCGTTCCACTCCTCATGTTTATTCGTTATTCCATCCGCGTTTGTGTACCAAACTTTCAGTTTCTTTTCTATCATTGTGGTCATGCAAGAATATTGGGGTTGGGGGAGCGAGAGCCTTGGTGGGGGCCTATATGGGGCTGTGGTGTAGGTGGGGTTTGTGATGATGGGGGTGGGGTCAGAATGCCCATAAGGGACAGCTGTTGGGGTGAGGTTTGTGATATGGGGGTTGGTGGCAGAGGGAACAGTGAGTGGGTTGTAGTATAGGTTGCTCAGTTGCGTTGGGAATGTCGCGGTTGGAGTCTTTTGGTGGGAGATTCTGTGGGGTGTGTTTGCCCTTCCTCCTGTGTCTGGGTCCTGCTCATTTTCGTCATTGCCTCTCGTTCCTCCTTGCGTCTCTGTACCCTCTCTTTCAGTGTAGTCCTTTCTTCTTGTGTTCTGTCGCGGTCGAGGTATACTCTCTGGTACCCCTGTTTGTCCCTCAGTCTTGCTTTCTCTTGCAGAATCCTGGTTCGAACTGATTCTTCCTTGAAAGTTACTCTGACAGGCCGTATCCTTCCACTCGCAAACCACCCAATTCTCTGAAAATTTGTCACCTGGGTCATATCGCCCTCACCTATTGTTTTCATGATGCCTTCAATCATTTTTTTCTCCTCCTGTTTTATTTCTTCAAAGTTGTCCCCCTTGGCTTCTTGGAGCCCGTACACAAAAACTGACCTCGCCCTTTCCTCCTCCCACTGAGTCTCCATCTGCTTCCTCTGAGGCATTTTATTTCCTTCCATTGACATGTTCTTGCCTTCAGTCCCTGTCATATCTGAAACTTCTATTCTCAGTGAACTGTCTTTCATGACCAGCTGTCCCTTGCTACTGCAGTTGGCTGTTAGAATCTCTGCATATAGCATACCTTCATTGTCTTCGGACCTGTCATTTGATCTTAGTGTGCTCCTCGTCTTTTCCCTGGCCCCACGTGGGTCTGATAGGGCCTTCGTGTACGGCATGTCTCCGTTGTTGCTTACCGTCCCCTTGTCTGCGCCTGACATTGAATTTCCTGATGTCACATCTGAATTGTCATTTGTCTCTCTAATCTGTTTCAGGCTTTGCAGTTTCTCTTCTAAGCACTGTATCCTAGCTTCTGCTGCTAAGACCTGTACTTCCCACTTCCTGCACTCTTCAGCTATCCGCTCCTCCATTTTCTTACCAAGCTCTACTATCTTCCTTCCCCACTCTTCCTCCCTTTTTTGGAGCTCTAACTCCCAGTCTTTCCTCCCTGGTTCGTCTACCAGATCTCTGGTTTTCCGTCCTCTAGGGCCACCCATTTTTTTTTTTTTTTTTTTTTTTTTTTTTTTTTTTTTTTTTTTTTTTTTTTTTTTTTTTTTTTTACCACAGACAGAAGGCTAGAGGAGGGAGAGGGTGCGAGGGGGAGAGAGAAAGGGTAGAAAGAGGGAGAGAGAGGAGAGAGAAAGGGTAGAAAGAGGGAGAGAGTGGAGAGAGTATGGGGGTGAGGGATAAGACCAAGGGGGGAGAGAGAGAAATGTGAGGGGGGAGAGAAAGGGTAGAGAGAGGGAGAAAGAGAGGGAGAGAGGAGAGGGAGAGAGAGAGAGAGAGAGGGAGAAAGGAGGGTGAGGGAAAAGGCTATGAGAGAGAGAAATGGAGAGATGGAGAGAGAAGCCTATAGAGAGAGAGGAGGGTGAGAGATAGGGTTATATAGTGAGAGAGGAGAGGTGAGAGATAGAGGAGAGAGAGAGAGATGAGGAGAGAGGAGAGAGAGAGAGAGAGAGAGAGAGAGAGAGAGAGAGAGAGACAGAGAGAGAGAGAGAGAGAGAGAGAGAGAGAGAGAGAGAGAGAGAGTAGGGGGAAGGGGAGGGAAAAAGGCTGTGAGAGAGAGAAACGCGAGGGAAGGAAAAGATAGAAGGGAGGAGGGAGTGAAGGCAACAGCGGGGAGGGAAAGGTGTGGGGGGGGTGAGGGG
The DNA here is from genome assembly GCF_038502225.1 of Cherax quadricarinatus. Classification (NCBI taxonomy): domain Eukaryota; kingdom Metazoa; phylum Arthropoda; class Malacostraca; order Decapoda; family Parastacidae; genus Cherax; species Cherax quadricarinatus. The sequence goes on from NW_027197592.1 coordinate 19,644, forward strand.
ACGCGGTCAAATTCCAAGGATCAGCTGTGTGTACTCACCTAGTTGTGGTTTCAGGGGTCGAGACTCAGCTCCTGGCCCCGAGTGTATGTGTGTGCGCGCGTGTGTGTGTGAGCACGTCAGTTGTTTATATGTCCCAGAAATACAATTCACCTCTGTGTATCCGTAATACTAATAAGATACCATTAACACTGAGAGTAATTCTAATAATTATAATACTAGCGTGTGTTAACAAGTCATTCTTTCACCCAGTTATGTACTACCTTTTACTACATGTGTACCCAATACTTGCTTCTCAGATTGTACTGTCTTTGTGTCCTAAAACATTATCTCTCGAAACTGTTGTCAGGGCTGTAGTCCCATTAGCCACGACTTAATCCTCCTGCCTATTCCTTGCTCCTACAAATTTTATCTTCCTACTACTGCTAGGTGTTGTGTGTATGATAATCCCTCTGGAGCAGGGTTTAGATAGCGAGCTACCAGTGATCGTAGGGCCGGCTCTACCACTCAAAACTTCCCGCCAACCACAAACAGGTGATTTGTACGTTACTCCTCAGAGGGGACGTCCATCCAGATGCCTGATGTACGATGCTCGCTGTACGATGCTCGCTGTACGATGACTCGTGCACCTCGCCCTTCCGCCGCTGACTTCTTCAGCTATTCTTTTCTCGTTGCCCTTTTGAGTCCTCATTTACCACACTTATCACTTGTATACTGCTACTTTTATAATTTACACTTCACTTTTGGTAAGTACACTTCTTATTTGTGATGACACCCAACCTGTTATGGCGGCGCTACTTCCTCAGGCCTACTGCTGCCACCACCTCTGCTTATATATATTTATGTATATATATATATATATATATATATATATATATATATATATATATATATATATATATATATATATATATATATCCCCTTTCTGGCTAGCTTGTTCACGCTGTGTGCTACATCACAGTTTGTCGTTAGCCAACCTCTCTTAATTCTATTTGATCTTTTCTCTTTAGTCACTCGCTTTGTACTTTGTATATTTGTAACAATGTGGCAACAAGTGCCAACTAGGCCTCAACGAACTGGCACTTTGAAATTTTGTTGTATAATTTCAGGCTTTCTCTCGCCTTTACTTTATTTATTTTTGCTAATACTTTGGTTATCACTTGTAGGGTTGTTCACTGACGTTGTCACTAACACTGGTTGCTTCTAGCTGCTAAAACACGCCCTAAAAGCACTAAGATTCTCGGAGCCTGGCGCTTGTGACCCACTACACTACTGTGTGTGTGTATGAGTGTGTGTGTTGTGACCCAAACACAGGTCAAATTATTAGACATTTCAATAAACATGTTGTAACTGTAACCTCACTAGAGAAAGTATATTCTACGTCTGGTGGAGGGGCGGCTGGTGGAGGGGCGACTGGTGGAGGGGCGACTGGTGGAGGGGCGACTGGTTGAGGGGCGACTGGTGGAGGGGCGACTGGTGGAGGGGCGACTGGTGGAGGGGCGACTGGTGGAGGGGCGACTGGTGGAGGGGCGACTGGTGGAGGGGCGACTGGTGGAGGGGCGACTGGTGGAGGGGCGACTGGTTGAGGGGCGACTGGTGGAGGGGCGACTGGAGGAGGGGCGACTGGTGGAGGGGCGACTGGTGGAGGGGCGCCTGGTGGAGGGGCGACTGGTGGAGGGGCGACTGGTTGAGGGGCGACTGGTGGAGGGGCGACTGGTGGAGGGGCGACTGGTGGAGGGGCGACTGGTGGAGGGGCGACTGGTGGAGGGGCGACTGGTTGAGGGGCGACTGGTGGAGGGGCGAGTGGTGGAGGGGCGACTGGTTGAGGGCCGACTGGTGGAGGGGCGACTGGTGGAGGGGCGACTGGTGGAGGGGCGACGGGTGGAGGGGCGACTGGTGGAGGGGCGACTGGTGGAGGGGCGACTGGTGGAGGGGCGACTGGTTGAGGGACGACTGGTGGAGGGGCGACTGGTGGAGGGGCGACTGGTGGAGGGGCGACTGGTGGAGGGGCGACTGGTGGAGGGGCGACTGGTGGAGGGGCGACTGGTGGAGGGGCGACTGGTGGAGGGGCGACTGGTGGAGGGGCGACTGGTGGAGGGGCGACTGGTGGAGGGGCGATTGGTTGAGGGGCGACTGGTGGAGGGGCGACTGGTGGAGGGGCGACTGGTGGAGGGGCGCCTGGTGGAGGGGCGACTGGTGGAGGGGCGACTGGTGGAGGGGCGACTGGTGGAGGGGCGACTGGTGGAGGGGCGACTGGTGGAGGGGCGACTGGTGGAGGGGCGACTGGTGGAGGGGCGACTGGTGGAGGGGCGACTGGTGGAGGGGCGACTGGTGGAGGGGCGACTGGTGGAGGGGCGACTGGTGGAGGGGCGACTGGTGGAGGGGCGACTGGTGGAGGGGCGACTGGTGGAGGGGCGACTGGTGGAGTGGGGACTGGAGCAGGGGCGACTGGTGGAGGGGCGCCTGGTGGTGGGGCGACTGGTGGAGGGGCGACTGGTGGAGGGGCGACTGGTGGAGGGGCGACTGGTGGAGGGGCGACTGGTGGAGGGGCGACTGGTGGAGGGGCGACTGGTGGAGGGGCGACTGGTGGAAGGGCGACTGGTGGAGGGGCGACTGGTGGAGGGGTGACTGGTGGAGGGGCGGCTGGTGGAGGGGCGACTGGTGGAGGGGCGGCTGGTGGAGGGGTGACTGGTGGAGGGGCGACTGGTGGAGGGGCGACTGGTGGAGGGGCGCCTGGTGGAGGGGCGCCTGGTGGAGGGGCGCCTGGTGGAGGGGCGACTGGTGGAGGGGCGACTGGTGGAGGGGCGACTGGTGGAGGGGCGACTGGTGGAGGGGAGACTGGAGGAGGGGCGACTGGTGGAGGGGCGACTGGTGGAGGGGCGACTGGTGGAGGGGCGACTGGTGGAGGGGCGACTGGTGGAGGGGCGACTGGTGGAGGGGCGACTGGTGGAGGGGTGACTGGTGGAGGGGCGACTGGTGGAGGGGCGGCTGGTGGAGGGGCGACTGGGGGAGGGGCGGCTGGTGGAGGGGGGACTGGTGGAGGGGCGGCTGGTGGAGGGGTGACTGGTGGAGGGGCGACTGGTGGAGGGGTGACTGGTGGAGGGGCGACTGGTGGAGGGGCGACTGGTGGAGGGGTGACTGGTGGAGGGGCGACTGGTGGAGGGGTGACTGGTGGAGGGGCGGCTGGTGGAGGGGTGACTGGTGGAGGGGCGACTGGTGGAGGGGTGACTGGTGGAGGGGCGACTGGTGGAGGGGCGACTGGTGGAGGGGTGACTGGTGGAGGGGCGACTGGTGGAGGGGCGGCTGGTGGAGGGGCGACTGGTGGAGGGGCGACTGGTGGAGGGGCGACTGGTGGAGGGGCGACTGGTGGAGGGGCGACTGGTGGAGGGGCGGCTGGTGGAGGGGCGACTGGTGGAGGGGCGACTGGGTGAGGGGCGACTGGTGGAGGGGCGACTGGTGGAGGGGCGACTGGTGGAGGGGCGACTGGTGGCGGGGCGACTGGTGGAGGGGCGACTGGTGGCGGGGCGACTGGTGGAGGGGCGACTGGTGGAGGGGCGACTGGTGGAGGGGCGACTGGTGGAGGGGTGACTGGTGGAGGGGCGACTGGTGGAGGGGCGGCTGGTGGAGGGGCGACTGGTGGAGGGGCGGCTGGTGGAGGGGTGACTGGTGGAGGGGCGGCTGGTGGAGGGGCGACTGGTGGAGGGGAGACTGGTGGAGGGGAGACTGGTGGAGGGGCGACTGGTGGAGGGGCGACTGGTGGAGGGGCGACTGGTGGAGGGGCGACTGGTGGAGGGGCGCCGGGTGGAGGGGCGACTGGTGGAGGGGCGACTGGTGGAGGGGCGACTGGTGGAGGGGCGACTGGTGGAGGGGCGTCTGGTGGAGGGGCGACTGGTGGAGGGGTGACTGGTGGAGGGGCGACTGGTGGAGGGGCGGCTGGTGGAGGGGCGACTGGTGGAGGGGCGGCTGGTGGAGGGGTGACTGGTGGAGGGGCGTGTGGTGGAGGGGCGACTGGTGGAGGGGCGACTGGTGGAGGGGTGACTGGTGGAGGGGCGACTGGTGGAGGGGCGACGGGGGGAGGGGTGACTGGTGGAGGGGCGACTGGTGGAGGGGCGGCTGGTGGAGGGGCGACTGGTGGAGGGGCGACTGGTGGAGGGGCGACTGGTGGAGGGGCGACTGGTGGAGGGGCGACTGGTGGAGGGGCGACTGGTGGAGGGGCGGCTGGGGGAGGGGCGACTGGTGGAGGGGCGACTAGAGGAGGGGCGACTGGTGGAGGGGCGACTGGTGGAGGGGCGACTGGTGGAGGGGCGACGGGTGGAGGGGCGACTGGTGGAGGGGCGACTGGTGGAGGGGCGACTGGTGGAGGGGTGACTGGTGGAGGGGCGACTGGTGGAGGGGCGACTGGTGGAGGGGCGACTGGTGGAGGAGCGACTGGTGGAGGGGCGACGGGGGGAGGGGCGACTGGTGGAGGGGCGACTGGTGGAGGGGGCGACTGGTGGAGGGGCGACTTGTGGAGGGGTGACTGGTGGAGGGGCGACTGGTGGAGGGGCGACTGGTGGAGGGGCGACTGGTGGAGGGGGCGACTGGTGGAGGGGCGACTGGTGGAAGGGCGACTGGTGGAGGGGCGACTGGTGGAGGGGGACTGGTGGAGGGGCGACTGGTGGAGGGGCGACTGGTGGAGGGGCGACTGGTGGAGGGGCGACTGGTGGAGGGCGACTGGTGGAGGGGCGACTGGTGGAGGGCGACTGGTGGAGGGGCGACTGGTGGAGGGGCGACTGGTGGAGGGGCGACTGGTGGAGGGCGACTGGTGGAGGGGCGACTGGTGGAGGGGCGACTGGTGGAGGGCGACTGGTGGAGGGGCGACTGGTGGAGGGGCGACTGGTGGAGGGGCGACTGGTGGAGGGGCGACTGGTGAAGGGGCGACTGGTGTAGGGGCGACTGGTGGAGGGGCGACTGGTGGAGGGGCGACTGGTGGAGGGGTGACTGGTGGAGGGGCGACTGGTGGAGGAGCGACTGGTGGAGGGGCGACTGGTGGAGGGGGCGACTGGTGGAAGGGCGACTGGTGGAGGGGGCGACTGGTGGAGGGGGCGACTGGTGAAGGGGCGACTGGGGGAGGTGCGACTGGTGGAGGGGCGACTGGTGGTGGGGGCGACTGGTGGAAGGGCGACTGGTGGAGGGGGCGACTTGTGGAGGGGGCGACTGGTGGAGGGGCGACTGGTGGAGGGGCGACTGGTGGAGGGGCGACTGGTGGAGGGGCGACTGGTGGAGGGGCGACTGGTGGAGGGGCGACTGATGGAGGGGGCGACTGGTGGAAGGGCGACTGGTGGAGGGGCGACTGGTGGAGGGGGCGACTGGTGGAAGGGCGACTGGTGGAGGGGGGACGGGTGGAGGGGCGACTGGCGAAGGGGCGACTGGTGGAGGGGCGACTGGTGGAGGGGGCGACTGGTGGAAGGGCGTCTGGTGGAGGGGCGACTGGTGGAGGGGCGACTGGTTGAGGGGCGACTGGTGGAGGAGCGACTGGTGGAGGGGCGACTGGTGGAGGGGCGACTGGTGGAGGGGCGACTGGTGGAAGGGCGACTGGTGGAGGGGGGACTGGCGAAGGGGCGACTGGTGGAGGGGCGACTGGTGGAGGGGGCGACTGGTGGAAGGGCGACTGGTGGAGGCGCGACTGGGGGAGGGGCGACTGGTGGAGGGGCGACTGGCGCAGGGGCGACTGGTGGAGGGGCGACTGGCGAAGGGGCGACTGGTGGAGGGGCGACTGGTGGAGGGGGCGACTGGTGGAAGGGCGACTGGTGGAGGAGCGACTGGTGGAGGGGCGACTGGTGGAGAGGCGACTGGCGAAGGGGCGACTGGTGGAGGGGCGACTGGTGGAGGGGCGACTGGTGGAAGGGCGACTGGTGGAGAAGCGACTGGCGAAGGGGCGACTGGTGGTGGGGCGACTGGTGGAGGGGGCGACTGGTGGAAGGGCGACTGGTGGAGGGGGTCGCGCCCACACATACCAACCAGGTGGTGCTGAGAGACGTGGCTAATAATTAAAAACTATTAATGGAGCTCAAAATACGGTTATTAAGGCAGAAGGTCACTTAGTACCTTCTGGCAGCTCTTACAGCTACACATAAACATACACTATTATTGATTATATGGAGAGACACTAAAGCAAAACGTGCATGTTAAGTGTTCCCAGGTGACTGGCAGTGAGGTAGGTAATGTGTCTCCTCAGGTGACTGGTAGTGAGGCAGGTAATGTGTCTCTCCAGGTGACTGGTAGTGAGGCAGGTAATGTGTCTCCCCAGGTGACTGGCAGTGAGGCAGGTAATGTGTCTCCCCAGGTGATTGGCAGTGAGGCAGGTAATGTGTCTCCCCAGGTGACTGGCAGTGAGGTAGGTAATGTGTCTCCCCAGGTGACTGGTAGTGAGGCAGGTAATGTGTCTCCCCAGGTGACTGGCAGTGAGGCAGGTAATGTGTCTCCGTAGGTGACTGGCAGTGAGGCAGGTAATGTGTCTCCCCAGGTGACTGGCAGTGAGGCAGGTAATGTGTCTCCGTAGGTGACTGGCAGTGAGGCAGGTAATGTGTCTCCCCAGGTGACTGGCAGTGAGGCAGGTAATGTGCCTCCCCAGGTGACTGGCAGTGAGGCAGGTAATGTGTCTCCCCAGGTGACTGGCAGTGAGGCAGGTAATGTGTCTCCGTAGGTGACTGGCAGTGAGGCAGGTAATGTGTCTCCCCAGGTGACTGGCAGTGAGGCAGGTAATATGTCTCCCCAGGTGACTGGCAGTGAGGCAGGTAATGTGTCTCCCCAGGTGACTGGTAGTGAGACAGGTAATGTGCCTCCCCAGGTGACTGGCAATGAGGCAGGTAATGTGCCTCCCCAGGTGACTGGCAATGAGGCAGGTAATGTGCCTCCCCAGGTGACTGGCAGTGAGGCAGGTAATGTGCCTCCCCAGGTGACTGGCAGTGAGGCAGGTAATGTGCCTCCCCAGGTGACTGATAATGAGGCAGGTAATGTGCCTCCCCAGGTGACTGGCAGTGAGGCAGGTAATGTGTCTCCCCAGGTGACTGGCAGTGAGGCAGGTAATGTGCCTCCCCAGGTGATTGGCAGTGAGGCAGGTAATGTGCCTCCCCAGGTGACTGATAATGAGGCAGGTAATGTGCCTCCCCAGGTGACTGGCAGTGAGGCAGGTAATGTGTCTCCCCAGGTGACTGGCAGTGAGGCAGGTAATGTGCCTCCCCAGGTGATTGGCAGTGAGGCAGGTAATGTGTCTCCCCAGGTGACTGGTAGTGAGACAGGTAATGTGCCTCCCCAGGTGACTGGCAGTGAGGCAGGTAATGTGCCTCCCCAGGTGACTGGCAGTGAGGCAGGTAATGTACCTCCCCAGGTGACTGGCAGTGAGGCAGGTAATGTACCTCCCCAGGTGACTGGCAGTGAGGCAGGTAATGTGCCTCCCCAGGTGACTGGCAGTGAGGCAGGTAATGTGTCTCCCCAGGTGACTGGCAGTGAGGCAGGTAATGTGCCTCCCCAGGTGATTGGCAGTGAGGCAGGTGATGTGTCTCCCCAGGTGACTGGCAGTGAGGCAGGTAATGTGTCTCCCCAGGTGACTGGTAGTGAGACAGGTAATGTGCCTCCCCAGGTGACTGGCAGTGAGGCAGGTAATGTGCCTCCCCAGGTGACTGGCAGTGAGGCAGGTAATGTGCCTCCCCAGGTGACTGGCAGTGAGGCAGGTAATGTGCCTCCCCAGGTGACTGGCAGTGAGGCAGGTAATGTGTCTCCCCAGGTGACTGGCAGTGAGGCAGGTAATGTGTCTCCCCAGGTGACTGGCAGTGAGGCAGGTAATGTGCCTCCCCAGGTGATTGGCAGTGAGGCAGGTGATGTGTCTCCCCAGGTGACTGGCAGTGAGGCAGGTAATGTGTCTCCCCAGGTGACTGGCAGTGAGGCAGGTAATGTGCCTCCCCAGGTGACTGGCAGTGAGGCAGGTAATGTGTCTCCCCAGGTGACTGGCAGTGAGGCAGGTAATGTGTCTCCCCAGGTGACTGGCAGTGAGGCAGGTAATGTGTCTCCCCAGGTGACTGGCAGTGAGGCAGGTAATATGTCTCCCCAGGTGACTGGCAGTGAGGTAGGTAATGTGCCTCCCTAGGTGACTGATAATGAGGCAGGTAATGTGTCTCCCCAGGTGACTGGCAGTGAGGCAGGTAATGTGCCTCCTCAGGTGATTGGCAGTGAGGCAGGTAATGTGTCTCCCCAGGTGACTGGCAGTGAGGCCGGTAATGTGTCTCCCCAGGTGATTGGCAGTGAGGCAGGTAATGTGCCTCCCCAGGTGACTGGCAGTGAGGCAGGTAATGTGCCTCCCCAGGTGATTGGCAGTGAGGCAGGTAATGTGCCTCCCCAGGTGATTGGCAGTGAGGCAGGTGATTGGCAGTGAGGCAGGTAATGTGTCTCCCCAGGTGACTGGCAGTGAGGTAGGTAATGTGCCTCCCTAGGTGACTGATAATGAGGCAGGTAATGTGTCTCCCCAGGTGACTGGCAGTGAGGCAGGTAATGTGCCTCCCCAGGTGATTGGCAGTGAGGCAGGTAATGTGCCTCCCCAGGTGATTGGCAGTGAGGCAGGTGATTGGCAGTGAGGCAGGTGATGTGTCTCCCCAGGTGACTGGCAGTGAGGCAGGTAATGTGTCTCCCCAGGTGACTGGCAGTGAGGCAGGTAATGTGTCTCCCCAGGTGACTGGCAGTGAGGCAGGTAATATGTCTCCCCAGGTGACTGGCAGTGATGCAGGTAATGTGCCTCCCCAGGTGACTGGCAGTGAGACAGGTAATGTGTCTCCCCAGGTGACTGGCAGTGAGGCAGGTAATGTGCCTCCCCAGGTGACTGGCAGTGAGGCAGGTAATGTGCCTTAAACAGTAATTAAACATTAAGTAATAAACACTAAACATTAAACAAACACCAGTAATGTACAGATGCGGGTATCTTGTATATTGTGATCATATCTCTTCTCTGTCATTGTTCCTTCATTCTTTGAAATTTATTTTTTAATGTATCTCCTTGTAGATCAAGGCGCTTACTTATTTATCCCTGTGATTAATCTTGCAGTAACTCTTGGAAGTTTTTCTAGGATTAATTTACGTACATGTGCCATTATATTTGCGAAAGTATTCGGTTGGTATGTGTGTCTTGGGATGGGTATAAATATGATGTCTATCCTTAGTTGCTTTATTTTCTTGATACGTCTAGTTAATTCCATCTCAGTTCTCCTGTTGTCTCTGATCTCTTCCCGGTTCGTAGCTTCGTTACTTCCCGCTTACGGTTTGAGTATTTTTGCAGTTGGTCAGTTCCTCTTGTAGTCTCTCGCAGTGGTCCTCATCTGTTCTGTATTATTTTGCTCGTTACTTCTAGCAGGTAGGTTACTTCGCCTCCTCACTGTGATTTTAACCCTCTGTCTTTCAGGTACGCTGTTATTGAGCATAGTATTTTGCTTCATCTTGGCTCGTATCTTCATACCGTGATTCAATCTATTGCAAGAAGCATTACCAAAATCTGCCTGCTACTCTAAGAGTCAATTATACCAAATAATTCCACGGGTGGGGCTTGAACTCGTGGAGTTTTATGACTCACTCGCCACGAGTTCAATCTCCACCCGTGGTATGGTTTGATGCAATCGTGTCATTACGATTTCGTGAGTCTATTATACCCACTGTTCTCGGTCTGCACGATTTGTCAGCCTAACATCAAACTACATAAGGCTTGTGAGGCAGCACTTGTCATATCTACATCCGTTATGACAGGTGTTCCTCCAGCCACCCATTATCTTGTCCATCAACTTGCCAGATGTACATGTCGGGGATCCTGGACTGTAGTTTAAGGCTTTGTCTCCTTCTCTGTTGTTGAATATTGATACAACACATCAAGGTCGTAAATTACTGCTGGGCACAGAGGGAAGAATTGTTCAGCCAGGCGCAGGAATCTATTCGAGTTTCTATTTCTGGGTATTTGATGGGAAAGTTTTGATAAATTGGCCCTGGCAGCCAGTGTAAGGTAAAACAGTGGATACTACTAGTATCTTAGCGACTATTATGAGTTTAGAAAAATAGTGCAACATTAGGATAAAAATATCGCAAATTATTCTGAAGATAATATTTTGTTTATCGACAATCAATTTAGAATTAATAATGTTTTGCTTAGCGAATTTATTAAAATTCGTCAGCCTAACATAGCATATAAACCTCCCAACATACGTACTATAGAAAGTTTTCAGTACAGTGTGACACGGAAGATAATTAGGTAAAATAAAATCAATTGGCGTAGGAGACAAACTTGTTAGGTATGACTGAACGATCTTCACTAGGAAGCAGCGACGAGATTTAAACGGTAAAGTTTGTCAGGAAACAGGACGAGTGTCTCCTGACGCGGGTCTTAGTCATATGATGACCCGCAGTTGGAGCTTTTGGTCATCTGACCTAAGCCTTCCACTGGCTTACCGGTCCACCCCTTTAAAAATTAGGGTTTTAAGTAAACGGGAAAGGTTGTGAGTGGAGTGACTCAGAGATCGGTCCTAATTCTAGTTCCTTCAAATTTTGTGTAAAAGCATTCTTTGCTTAGAGTTAAGATACATTTTTCTTTTATAGATTCGCCAGTGAAACGATGTTAAGAGAGTATGATAAATCTGTGGTCGAATGTAGAAGCGTTCAGAGAAATTTGGAAATGTTCACAGACGTGAAAAATTAATTTAAATGTTTAAAAATGGAATGAAAAATCATGAGTTTTGAACTCAAAAGTGAAAATGTGAAAATCTGATGGGCAAGATGAAAGAAGAGAAAGATTCTGTCCTTATAAATGATCTCAAGTACACGAACAAATGCCTAGTAGCTGATAGTTGTCCTTAGCAATGACCTCAAGTACATAAGTTAATGCCAGGCTGTGCATAACAACGCTAACAAAAACATATCTTGTATACATAGCTAAAAATTAAGTCCAAAACACCATATATATGGTGTCTCACTAGCAATGTTTTGTTAGACCACGCCCTGAATATACTAAGACGAAAACAACTTATGAGAGTACAGAGAATTAAGAGAGACACAAGATTTGCGTATATACACTTGAGAGCAAACTTTAATCCCTCTTAATAATTAAAAAATTTCTTGAGTGGTGGTGAACAGGTGACATGCAGCTATAACGACCCTCGTGCAGGCGATAGGCTTTAAACACAATTAACGAACCAATTAATTATGTATATTCAAAGCAATAAACGTTTTACTTTCTCAGAAATGAGAGACAGGAAAGTGACCTCACTCAAGCCTTTAGGAGACCAAAATAAACTGTAAGCCAAAGAGCTATCTGTATCTCAATGCAATTTGATAATGTAATATATTGTTGATATACCAATGGCGATTGTGTGATGGATTTTGACAGGAATTTCTTCCTGTGTGATAGAGTATGACAGGAATCAGTTCCTACGTGATGGAGTATGAAAGTCAACCCATACTCTGCATTGGAGTATGACCAGAAACCCATCCTGTGCAGTGGGGTATAACCAGAAACCCATCCTGTGGAGTGGAGTATGACCAGAAACCCATCCTATGCAGTGGGGTATGACCAGAAACCCATCCTGTGCAGTGGAGTATGACCAGAAACCCATCCTGTGCAGTGGGGTATGACCAGAAACCCATCCTGTGCAGTGGAGTATGACCAGAAACCCATCCTGTGCAGTGGAGTATGACCAGAAACCCATCCTGTGTAACAGAATAAGTCCCGTGTGTGAAAGAGCATGACAGGAAAGTCATCCCGTGTATGAAGAAGCAGGCCAGAAGAACCATCAGGTGGCGGGGGTGGGTATGAAGCAAACGCAATTATCTCTTGCCCTGACCTTCAAAACATTGCTACACAGGTCGTGGTAAATCGCGTAGTGTGATTATCAACTTTTGTTTATGAGTAAAAAAATCAGCCTCGGAAATTGCGTTCAATTTTTGATAGACGAAACTCTTTCTTGTACGACCAAACATGAGTCGCAGTCCAAACTGGTTAACCGGTTTTTAGTGGACACACACACACACACACACACATGTGCCTAGGACAAAATGGTAACTCACACACACACACACACGTGCCTAGGACAAAAGGGTAACTCACACACACACACACACACACACGTGCCTAGGACAAAAGGGTAACTCACACACACACACACACACACACACACACACACACACACACACACACACACACACACACACACACCCAGGGGTCCCACAGGGGTCAGTCCTAGGACCAGTGCTGTTTCTGGTATTTGTGAACGACGTGACGGAAGGAATAGACTCCGAAGTGTCCCTGTTTGCAAATGACGTGAAGTTGATGAGAAAAATTCATTCGATCGAAGACCAGGCACAACTACAAAGGGATCTGGACAGGCTGCAGACCTGGTCCAGCAATTGGCTCCTGGAGTTCAACCCCACCAAGTGAAAGTCATGAAGATTGGGGAAGGGCAAAGAAGACCGCAGACGGAGTACAGTCTAGGGGGCCAGAGACTACAAACCTCACTCAAGGAAAAAGATCTTGGGGTGAGTATAACACCAGGCACATCTCTTGAAGCGTACAACAACCAAATAACTGCTGCAGCATATGGGCGCCTAGCAAACCTCAGAACAGCATTCCGATATCTCAATAAGGAATCGTTCAGGACCCTGTACACCGTGTACGTTAGGCCCATATTGGAGTATGCGGCACCAGTCTTGAACCCATACCTAGCCAAGCACGTAAAAAAAACTAGAGAAAGTGCAAAGGTTTGCAACAAGACTAGTCCCAGAGCTAAGAGGTATGTCTTACGAGGAGAGGTTAAGGGAAATCAACCTGACGATACTGGAGGACAGGAGAGATAGGGGGGACATGATAACGACATACAAAATACTGAGAGGAATTGACAAGGTGGAGAAAGACAGGATGTTCCAGAGATGGGACACAGTAACAAAGGGACACAGTTGGAAGTTGAAGACACAAACGAATCACAGGGATGTTAGGAAGTATTTCTTCAGCCACAGAGTAGTCAGGAAGTGGAATAGTTTGGGAAGCGATGTAGTGGAGGCAGGATCCATACATAGCTTTAAGCAGAGGTATGATAAAGCTCAAGGTTCAGGGAGAGTGACCTAGTAGCGACCAGTGAAGAGGCGGGGCCAGGAGCTTGGACTCGACCCCTACAACCACAACTAGGTGAGTATACACACACACACACACACACACAAACACACACACACACACACACACACACACACACACACACACACACACACACACACACACACACACACACACACACACACACACACACACACACACACACACACACACACAGCATTTCAAGGATCAGGAAGATAAACACCTGACCAACACTTTCGTAACTCGGCTCACACCACCAGAACTGTCACCCACCCACCAGGACTGTCACCCACCCACCACCCACCGGGACTTTCACCCACCCACCGCCCACCAGGACTGTCATCCACCCACCACCCACTAGGACTGTCACTCACCCACCACTCACCAGAACTGTCACCCATCCACCAGGGCTGTCACCCACCCACTACCCACCACCCACCAGGACTGTCATCCACCCACCATCCACTAGGACTGTCACTCACCCACCACTCACCAGAACTGTCACCCATCCACCAGGGCTGTCACCCACCCACCACCCACCAGGGTTGTCGCCCACCTACCACCCACCAGGGTTGTCACCCACCCATCACCCACCAGGGTTGTCACCCACCCACCAGCCATTAGGGCAGCCCCCGGCTCATCCAGTAAACTAGGATTTCAGGTGTATATTAAATTATCAGTGAGTCTTGGCGCAATTAAGTATTTTGTTCAATGATTGTTCGAGATTTTTAGTCTCACACACACACACACACACACACACACACACACACACACACACACACACACACACACACACACACACACAAATGCATCTCTCTCTCATATATATATATATATATATATATATATATATATATATATATATATATATATATATAAATATATATATATATATATATATATATATATATATATATATATATATATATATATATATATATATATATATATATATATATGCAGAATATGAGGTAATGAGTCCCTCAGCCTACTAGGAGTTGCTGAAGAACACCGTATAGTCTTAAGGAACTATGCATCTTAAACTGAAATCGTCAATCCCACTTATCTAGGGAATATTAGTGCGGTATTCTGAAGCACTTACGTTCAGTATTTCAACTTGACTGGGATTCTAGAGGCGTGAAGTCAAACCCTATTCTTTCTCCTTCCGCTTTAACTGATATAAAAAAATCCATCTACCATCCGTTTGTGGTTCTAAGCATCCTAGAATGAAATGTGAGAGAAGATGACATCATTCCTGCATGACCACACACTGAGAGTCTAACATGTGACAAACAAAACATTCAATGTGGTGCGCCTCACATAGCAGCCTCGTGTCACACTGTGTTAATTTACTAACGTGGTTCCCAAAGTCAGTTTCTTGTCGCTTCGTGTAAATTTATAGATGTTATTTATTTTATTTTACATTAGGTTGGGTTAGATTAGGGTCTTGGGTTTAGGTTAGGTAAAGTTTTAGGTTTTAAGTTAAATTAGGGTAATTTCTTGGGGGTAAGTTAGGTTCTCGGGTTTAGGTTAGATTAGGTTCTTGTGGTTTAGGCTAGAATAGGCTAGGTTCTTGAGGTTAGGTAAGATTAGACTAGGTTCTTGAGTTTAAGTTAGATTAGGTTCTTGGGTTTAGGTTAGGTTCTTGATTTTAGGTTAGGTTCTTGGGTTTAAGATAGGTTAGGTTCTTGGGTTTAGATTAGGTTAGGTTCTTGATTTTAGGTTAGATTCTTGGGTTTGGATTTAGGTTAGGTTGATTCTTGGGTTTAGGTTAGCTTAGGTTTGGTTCATGGGTTTCATTGTTACATGAATCTGTATAAAACGCATTTAACCAAAAACAGTCAACTATATACAACCACAGGGAAGCTGAGTGACAGCTTGCACACACACATTAATATATACACTGAGAGCTTACTTAAATATATATTTTAGGTACTAAAGTATTCTTAGCTGGTGGTGATTAGGTGACATGCAACTTTAATGGCCCTCGTGTAGTCGATAGGGTCTAAACCCCAGTAACTAACTGATTCATATGGAAATGATATGGCCGCAAGAAGTATAACGTCCGAATATAAACGTGTATCACAACGTGTTGTGGAGCTATGGTGCAGCCGGACGCTACCAGTTTAGCCTGGTATACCAGCCTAAACTGGTAAAAAAAAAAATGTGGGTTTTTCCTTGGTTGCAGTTTTCAACACCAGCAATTTGACTCGTGACGTGCAACTAAGACATTCATTATGGTTATGTTTCACTCACTAGAAGCTTTAACATGCCAGTGGCTTGAAAAAAGCTTCTGGTGAGCGAAACGTAACCGCAAGAAATGTTTTATTAGTTGCACTTGTGTCCATTAGCTAACATACTATTGGTAGAATTGCTAATAATTACTCATCTGATTTGTTTTTAAATGATTGTCACATGAGGAACAGATTATTATTATTATTATTATTATTATTATTATTATTATTATTATTATTATTATTATTATTATTGGATGCATCGGAAGACAATCTTAAATGCAGATGCAGTGTGAAATGGTTTTACAAAACCTTCGACAAATGCGACCAAGATGTGATAGCGCACAAAATGTCGCAAGAGGAATATCTCTATTTACTAATACTCTGGATTATATTTTTAATAATATAATCCAGAGTATTGGTAAAGAGAGTGAAATCGGAGGCAGTCGCAGTGAAAAGCCCTGTTCCTCAAGGCACGGTACTCCCCCCACTTATCTTTCTCATTATATCAGACCTTGAGGACATTAACAATAATAGTGAAACATTCTTTGCTAATGACATCAGGATCTCCAAGAGTGCCGTCCATAGAACACACAGCGAATCTTCAATTGGAATATAATACACAATACACAAATAGTCCGCACATAGGAAAGAGGAGCCTATTATGTTCAACGAGGAAGAATGGAGGTAATAGAAGACTGAAACAGAATACAAGAAAAACTAAGATCATTCAATAGAAACTTGGAAGCAATAATTTCAGATCTCACATTCAAGGATCACAAAAATGTTGCTATTGTTACTGCAAAGAAAATGCTAGTTATCAAGATACAAGAGATGTTGAGCCAGTGATGATATTCTTCAAGTCACTAGTTCCCTTCAGACTGGAATACTGCCATATACTAAGGGCCCCCTTCAAAGCAGGTGTTACCTGGAGGTTACCTGGAGGTTATTCCGGGGATCAACGCCCCCGCGGCCCGGTCCATGACCAGGCCTCCCGATGGATCAGGGCCTGATCAACTAGGCTGTTACTGCTGGCCGCACGCAGTCCGACGTACGAGCCACAGCCCGGCTGATCCGGCACTGACTTTAGGTATCTGTCCAGCTCTCTCTTGAAGGCAGCCAGGGGTTTATTGGCAATTCCCCTAATGCTTGATGGGAGGCTGTTGAACAGTTTTGGGCCCCGGACACTTATGGTGTTTTCTCTTAGTGTACCAATGGCGCCCCTACTTTTTATTGGGGGCATTTTGCATCGCCTGCCCAGTCTTTTACTTTCGTAGGGAGTGATTTCTGTGTGCAGATTTGGGACCATTCCTTCCAAGATTTTCCAAGTGTAGATTATGATATATCTCTCCCTCCTGCGTTCCAACGAGTACAAGTCAAGTGCTTCCAAGCGTTCCCAGTAGTTAAGGTGCTTGACAGAACTTATACGTGCAGTAAAGGATCTCTGTACACTCTCTAGATCTGCGATTTCACCTGCTTTGAATGGAGATGTTAATGTACAGCAGTATTCCAGCCTAGAGAGAACAAGTGATTTGAAAAGGATCATCATGGGCTTGGCATCTCTCGTTTTGAAAGTTCTCATTATCCATCCTATCATTTTCTTTGCACGTGCGATCGTGGCACTGTTGTGATCCTTGAAAGTGAGATCCTCAGACATTACTACTCCCAGGTCCCTTACATTATTTTTCCGCTCTATTGTATGGCCGGAGTCAGTAGTATACTCTGTTCTAGTTATTATCTCCTCCAGTTTTCCATAACGGAGTAGTTGGAATTTGTCCTCATTGAACATCATATTGTTTACCGTTGCCCACTGGAAAACTTTGTTTATATCTTCTTGGAGGTTAACCGCGTCCTCAGCAGATGACAGCCTCATGCAGATCCTAGTATCATCCGCAAAGGATGATACGGTGCTGTGGTGTATATCTCTGTTTATGTCTGATATGAGGATAAGGAATAAGATGGGGGCGAGTACTGTGCCTTGTGGAACAGAGCTCTTCACTATGGCAGCCTCCGATTTAACTCTGTTGACCACTACTCTTTGTGTTCGATTTGTTAGGAAGTTGAAGATCCATCTCCCCACTTTCCCAGTTATTCCTTTAGCACGTATTTTATGGGCTATTACGCCATGATCGCATTTGTCAAATGCTTTTGCAAAGTCTGTGTATATTACATCTGCATTCTGATTTTCTTCCAGTGCATCCAAGGCCATGTCATAGTGATCCAGTAGTTGTGAGAGGCAGGAGCGACCTGCCCTGAACCCATGTTGCCCTGGATTGTGCAGATTTTGGGAATCCAGGTGATTTGCAATCCTGCTTCTTAGCACTCTTTCAAAGATTTTTATGATGTGGGACGTCAGAGCTATTGGTCTATAGTTCTTAGCTAATGCTTTGCTGCCACCTTTATGGAGTGGGGCTATATCCGTTGTTTTAAGTGACTGTGGAATTTCACCCATGTCCAAGCTCCTCCTCCATAGTGTACTTAGGGCACGCGAGAGGGGTTTCTTGCAGTTCTTAATGAAAACAGAGTTCCACGAGTCTGGGCCCGGGGCTGAGTGCATAGGCATGTTGTCAATGGCTTTTTCGAAATCTATCGGAGTTAGGGTAATGTCGGAAATCTGGCATACATTTATGGAGTTTTGAGGCTCATTCATGAAGAAATCATTTGGGTCGTCGATCCTCAGACCGATTAGTGGTTCACTAAACACAGAGTCGTACTGGGATTTCAATATTTCACTCATTTCCTTGTTGTCATCTGTGTAAGTCCCATCCTGTCTGAGTAAGGGCCCGATACTAGATGTGGTATTTGCCTTGTTTTTGGCATATGAAAAGAAATATTTTGAATTTCTTTCAATTTCACTAATAGCTTTAAGCTCCTCCTGCCTCTCCTGGTTCCTGTAAGAGTCATTTAGCTTAAGTTCGATAGTTTCCACTTCCCTGGTCAGCGCCTCCTTTCGTGTATCAGATATTCTAGCACTCCTGAGGAGCTCAGTGACTCTTCGTCGTCTTCTGTAGAGGGAGCGTCTTTTTCTCTCCAGTTTACTCCTGCTCTTCTTCTTTCTTAGGGGAATATGCCTAGAACATGCTTCGGCTACCAGGAAGTTGATCCTTTCAAGGCACTGGTTTGGATCCATGTCATTTAAGACATCTTCCCAACATGTTTCGTTTAGGACATGGTTTACCTGGTCCCAGTTGATGTTCTTGTTGTTGAAATTGTATTTTGTGAAGACACCTTCACAGGTACATGCATTCTGCTGTTCAGGACCCCTATGCATGTACGTCTGGACTTCGATTAGATTGTGATCGGAATTAGTTGTTTTTGATATTCTTATGTCTCTTATCAGGTCCTCATTATTTGTGAAGATAAGGTCAAGTGTGTTTTCTAGTCTTGTTGGCTCCACTATCTGCTGGCTTAAGGTGTGTTTTTCGCAGAGACTTAGTAGCTCATGTGTGTGTGACCTTTCATCTGCGCTACCTCCGGGGATTGTTTCAGCTATAACATTATTTGCTACATTCTTCCATTTTGTATGCCTTAGGTTGAAATCACCAAGCAGTAAGATGTTTGGGGATGGAGCTGGAAGGTTTTCCAAACAGTAATCGATTTTCAGTAGCTGTTCCTTGAACTGTTGGGAGGTTGCATCTGGTGGCTTGTATACAACCACAATGACTAGGTTTTGGTTCTCGATCTTTATTGATAGAACTTCAACTACCTCATTTGTGGTGTTCAGCAACTCCGTGCAGATAAGGGACTCTTTGACATACAGGCCAACCCCCCCTTGTTGCCTGTTTTTTCTGTCGCATCTAAAAAGGTTGTAACCACTTATCCATATTTCACTGTCAAAGTGATCTTTTGTGTGAGTCTCTGTGAAGGCTGCAAACATTGCATTAGACTCCTCTAGAAGTCCACTGATAAAAGGTATTTTGTTGTTGGTGGATGGCTTAAGGCCCTGTATATTAGCAAATATGAACGAGGTTGTATTCTGTGTTTGTTGGGGGGATTTTGTTATTGGCATCAGTAGTTGTAATTCTGGAGGGCCATGGGTGGCCACTGGCTGCGCCTCCAGTCCAACAAGGCTCCAAGGTGGTGGACTATTTTTGTTATTTCCTTCCATTTTCTTTTTTCGTTTCCTGCCACTAAAAAATCACCTGGAGTTGGGTTGTCGTAGCTACTATTGTTTGTCTTGTGGGGTCTGTGCCTCCTGGTCCCTTTTAGATGGTATGCAGGGCACTCGATGTTGTAACACTGCTTCTGGAGGACCGAGGAGTGGCACATTTTTGGGTGAAAGAAAGTACAGGAAGAAGAACGACACACTCCTTTAGACAGGAGGTCGCTACATTTTTTGGGATGGTCAAAGTTGCATGTCCCATTTTTTTCCCCTGTTATTCCATGCTTACAGATGCCCCAAGCATAATATTTGCACAAATTCACCTTTGGTTGAGAATTGTTGGGAGGTGTGTTGTCAATTTCTGCAGGTTCTGGGACTGCACTATAATCCTCAGTATCCAAGCCAGGGCCACCCCGTCCTGGATTCCATCTACTTTCCCCAGTAGAGGAAGGAGGAGACTCCTCTCCAACATCTGTACTGTGGGCCACGGTCTTGTGCAATGATGGTTGTATATTTACTGTTTTTGTGGTGATTCTCATTCCTGTTTGGTGTACTAGTCCACGAGCAGCATATATATATTATTGTGACCACAAACAAGTGGTATTGATCAATAACAACACTGCACTAGCCAAGGACTTGTGGTCACAATAATATATATATATGCTGCTCGTGAACTAGTACACCAAACAGGGATGAGAATGAAATTAGCCTAGAAGCTCCCACAACACCGGATGTCCTCGGGAGGCGGTCATACAGCTAGCTGTGCTGGCTGCGCCGTTTTTGTAGGATTGGGTGGTCCTGTGGTCTAAGGCGTCATGTGGTTCTGGCTCATCTTGAGGCAAACCAGTACAACATGGGTTCGAGTCCTTGGCTAGTGCAGTGTTGTTACTGATCAATACCGCTCGTCTGTGATCACAATAATATATATATATATATATATATATATATATATATATATATATATATATATATATATATATATATATATATATATATATATATATATGCATGCTTGTACATGTATGTGTAGTGTGACCTAAGTGTAAGTAGAAGTAGGAAGATGTACCTGAAATCTTGCATGTTTATGAAACAGGAAAAAGACACCAACAATCCTAACATCATGTAAAACAATTACAGGTTTCCGTTTTACACTCACTTGGCAGGACGGTTGTACCTCCCTGGATGGTTGTTGTCTACCAACTTACTACCTAAGTATTATTATTATTATTATTATTATTATTATTATTATTATTATTATTATTATTATTATTATTATTATTATTATTATCAAACACCTGAGTAATGGGAGACAATCTGGTTTGATCCGATGAAAGGGAGAACAGCTCTAATTGTTAATTAAGAACCCTTTACCGGCATCAGTGCACCTTTTCAGGCAGGCCAAGTGCCGTTGTAGATGCTGATAGACACGAGAAGGTGGGGATGGGGAGGGTAGTGACTTATCTCAAAGATGAGAGATACAAGTGCGATGTGATAACAGGAAGACTGTGCCAACAAGTCACTGATAACATGCCAGCAGGGAAATGCTAATTAATAATCTTGAGGTTAATGATGAGCTTGGTGAAAGTGATCACAAATCACTCAGTTTTAATATATCATGGAATTCCCCTAATAATGGCAATTAAGTCTCTGTCCCTGACTTCCGCTTGGCTGATTTCATAGGACTGAAAAATTACTTGGGTGGGCTGAACTGGAATGACCTTACTATGGGTCAGGTAGGTGGTGATGGTTGCCGATATGACGTTTTCCAGGGCATAGTTCTAGGAGAGGCATATATATGCAAAACAAAAGAGGAGAGGGGCAATTAAGAAATCAATATATTCAGTTAAAGAGAGAAATAAAAAAGGGAATAAGAAAAGCAAAAAGAGATTATGAGGTTAAAGTTGCAAGAGAATCGAAGACTAACCCAAAAGGATTCTTTCAGGTATACAGAAGTAAGATCAGGGACAAGATAGGCCCACTCAAAAGTTACTCGGGTCAGCTCACGGACAGTGATAAGGAAATGTGTAGAATTTTTAACACATACTTCCTCTCAGTTTTTACACAGGAAGATACTAGCGATATTCCAGAAATAATAAATTATGTAGAACAGGACGATAATAAACTATGCACGATTAGGGTCACAAGTGACATGGTCCTTAGGCAAATAGATAAATTAAAACCTAACAAATCCCCAGGCCCTGATGAACTGTATGCAAGGGTTCTAAAGGAATGTAAAGAGGAGCTTAGCAAACCTTTGGCTAATCTTTTCAACATATCACTACAAACTGGCATGGTGCCAGATAAGTGGAAAATGGCAAATGTGATACCTATTTTCAAAGCAGGTGACAGGTCCTTAGCTTCGAACTATAGACCAATAAGCCTAACCTCCATAGTGGGAAAATTTATGGAATCAATAATTGCCGAGGCAGTTCGTAGCCACCTTGAAAAGCATAAATTAATCAACGAATCTCAGCATGGTTTTACAAAGGGGCGTTCCTGCCTTACGAATTTATTAACTTTTTTCACTAAGGTATTTGAGGAGGTAGATCATGGTAATGAATATGATATTGTGTATATGGACTTCAGTAAGGCTTTTGACAGGGTCCCACATCAGAGACTATTGAGGAAAATTAAGGCACATGGAATAGGAGGAGAAATTTTTTCCTGGATAGAGGCATGGTTGACAAATAGGCAGCAGAGAGTTTGCATAAATGGGGAGAAATCAGAGTGGGGAAGCGTCACGAGCGGTGTTCCACAGGGGTCAGTGTTGGGCCCCCTGTTGTTCACAATCTACATAAACGACATTGATGAGGGCATAAAGAGCGACATAAGCAAGTTTGCCGATGACACCAAAATAGGCCGTCGAATTCATTCTGACGAGGACATTAGAGCACTCCAGGAAGATTTGAATAGACTGATGCAGTGGTCGGAGAAGTGGCAGATGCAGTTTAATATAGACAAATGCAAAGTTCTAAATGTTGGACAGGAAAATAACCATGCCACATATAAACTAAATAATGTAGATCTTAATATTACGGATTGCGAAAAAGATTTAGGAGTTCTGGTTAGCAGTAATCTGAAACCAAGACAACAGTGCATAAGTGTTCGCAATAAAGCTAACAGAATCCTTGGCTTCATATCAAGAAGCATAAATAATAGGAGTCCTCAGGTTGTTCTTCAACTCTATATATCCTTGGTTAGGCCTCATTTAGATTATGCTGCACAGTTTTGGTCACCGTATTACAGAATGGATATAAATGCTCTGGAAAACGTACAAAGGAGGATGACAAAGTTGATCCCATGTATCAGAAATCTTCCCTATGAGGATAGACTGAGGGCCCTGAATCTGCACTCTCTAGAAAGGCGTAGAATTAGGGGGGATATGATTGAGGTGTATAAATGGAAGACAGGAATAAATAAAGGGGATGTAAATAACGTGCTGAAAATATCTAGCCTAGACAGGACTCGCAGCAATGGTTTTAAGTTGGAAAAATTCAGATTCAGGAAGGATATAGGAAAGCACTGGTTTGGTAATAGAGTTGTGGATGAGTGGAACAAACTCCCGAGTACAGTTATAGAGGCTAAAACGTTGTGTAGTTTTAAAAATAGGTTAGATAAATACATGAGTGGGTGTGGGTGGGTGTGAGTTGGACCTGATTAGCTTGTGCTACTAGGTCAGTTGCCGTGTTCCTTCCTTAAGTGAATGTGACCTGACCTGACTAGGTTGGGGCATTGGCTTAAGCCGGTAGGAGACTTGGACCTGCCTCGCATGGGCCAGTAGGCCTGCTGCAGTGTTCCTTCTTTCTTATGTTCGTGGTTTTTCATGGTCAGTTTGGAGTCAAATTTCACCCCAAGGATATCAAATTCTTCCCCAGGTGCCAACACCCCCCTATTCATCCTTACTACTCCACCGGCATTACCATCATGGTACCTAGAGATCATCATTTGTGTTTTCTCAGGTGCAAATGTTACTTGCCATCTATTTCCCCAAGCTGATATAGCTCTGAGCTGGTGATTGATGTAGCTTAGTACAGCTGGCATTTCTTCTCTTGGATAAGCGAATGTCAGTGTACAGTCGTCTGCATATGCATGGGATTCTGGGATGAGATGAAGAAGGTCATTGAAGTAGACATTCCATATCAATGGTCCCAGAACGCTTCCTTGTGGAACACTTGCCCCAATAGGATGTCTTGCTGATTCTGTTCCATTAAAAACTACCCTTAGAGACCTATCATGAAGGTAATCACTGAGGAGACATAGCGAAGAGCCTGCAATTCCCAGCGCTTGCAGTTTTGCTAAGAGGCCCTGGTGCCACACCCGGTCGAAAGCACCAGCAATGTCCAGTGCTACCACACAGCTGACTTTGGATTCATACAGTGACTAATGCCACTTAGTGGAGAGGTTTAACAACAGATCAGCAGTAGAGTAACATTTACTGAAGCCATATTGACGGTCACAAAGTAGTGAGTGGTAGTCAAAAACTCTGTCATTTGTCTTGAGGTTATTGTCTCAAGGAGCTTGCCAGTGATTGACAGGAGTGACACTGGTCTGTAGTTGCTGATTTCTGCTCTGCTCTTCTTTTTGTGAACAGGGACTACATTTGCCTCTTTCCACAGAGAAGGCCATTTACACTGTACTAGGCAGTGCTGAAAGATGCGAGTTAGAGGTGCTGCTAGCTGGTCTGCACATCTCTCTCTCTCTCTCTCTCTCTCTCTCTCTCTCTCTCTCTCTCTCTCTCTCTCTCTCTCTCTCTCTCTCTCTCTCTCTCTCTCTCTCTCTCTCTCTCTCTCTCTCTCTCTCCCTCTCTATCTCTCACTCTCTCGTTTAAGTATATATTAAGAGAACAGTAATCTGCTTGATCATGGTATTTGGAGTAGAGGTGAAGGTCACCTAACATTCCATATCAAGGGTACAAAAACGCCTTTGTGCTACGCTCCAGCCTAATAGTAGCTTCCAGATTTGTCACTTCGTTACGGTGGACCCCATTAAGTTTCACTAAGAACTACGGTAAGTGAGTCTTTCTACCCTCGCAGCAAAGCTGAGACTAGGCTTTCCTGTTGATTGCACGTTTACTAGGCTGTTGCTCTTCCCAGTCTGCTGGTTTACTTAGCTATCACAGCCTGGTTGATCAGCTTTTAGGCGATGGTAGTGATTCGGTTTCCTCGTGTAGCACTATACACTTGTTTCTATAACATTTCTTTTTGCTTGTTTATTGTATGTTTCCTCCAATATTTTTCATTCCAGTACTTTGTTATGGTTATGTGTAGTTTTGGGACTAGGCTCTCAAATATCTTCCATGCATGTATGTATGTATGTACTCACCTAGTTGAGGTTGCAGGGGTCGAGTCCAAGCTCCTGGCCCCGCCTCTTCACTGGTCACTACTAGGTCACTCTCCCTGAACCATGAGCTTTATCGTACCTCTGCTTAAAGCTATGTATGGATCCTGCCTCCACTACATCGCTACCCAAACTATTCCACTACCTGACCACTCGGTGGCTGAAGAAATACTTCCTAACATCCCTGTGATTCATCTGCGTCTTCAACTTCCAACTGTGTCCCCTTGTTGCTGTGTCCAGTCTCTGGAACATTCTGTCTTTGCCCACCTTGTCAATTCCTCTCAGTATTTTGTATGTCGTTATCATGTCCCCCCTATCTCTCCTGTCCTCCAGTGTCGTCAGGTTGATTTCCCTTAACCTCTCCTCGTAGGACATACCTCATAGCTCTGGGACTAGTCTTGTTGCAAACCTTTGCACTTTCTCTAGTTTCTTTACATGCTTGGCTAGGTGTGGGTTCCAAACTGGTGCCGCATACTCCAATATGGGCCTAACGTACACGGTGTACAGGGTCCTGAACGATTCCTTATTAAGATGTCGGAATGCTGTTCTGAGGTTTGCCAGGCGCCCATATGCTGCAGCAGTTATTTGGTTGATGTGCGCATGTGCCTGGTGTTATACTCACCCCAAGATCTTTTTCCTTGAGTGAGGTTTGTAGTCTCTGGCCCCCTAGATTGTACTCCGTCTGCGGTCTTCTTTGCCCTTCCCCAATCTTCATGACTTTGCACTTTGTGGGATTGAACTCCAGGAGCCAATTGCTGGACCAGGTCTGCAGCCTGTCCAGATCCCATTGTTGTTCTGCCTGGTCTTCGATCGAATGAATTCTTCTCATCAACTTCACGTCATCTGCAAACAGGGACACCTCGGAGTTTATTCCTTCCGTCATGTCGTTCACAAATACCAGAAACAGCACTGGTCCTAGGACTGAACCCTGTGGGACCCCGCTGGTCACAGGTGCCCACTCTGACACCTCGCCACGTACCATTACTCGCTGCTGTCTTCCTGACAAGTATTCCCTGATCCATTGTAGTGCCTTCCCTGTTATCCCTGCTTGGTCCTCCAGTTTTTGCACTAATCTCTTGTGTGGTACTGTGTCAAACGCCTTCTTGTAGTCCAAGAAAATGCAATCCACCCACCCCTCTCTCTCTTGTCTTACTGCTGTCACCATGTCACAGAACTCCAGTAGGTTTGTGACACAGGATTTCCCGTCCCTGAAACCATGTTGGCTGCTGTTGATGAGATCATTCCTTTCTAGGTGTTCCACCACTCTTCTCCTGATAATCTTCTCCATGACTTCGCATACTATACATGTCAGTGACACTGGTCTGTAGTTTAATGCTTCATGTCTGTCTCCTTTTTTAAAGATTGGGACTACATTTGCTGTCTTCCATGCCTCAGGCAATCTCCCTGTTTCGATAGATGTATTGAATATTGTTGTTATGTGTGTGTTTGTGTGTGTGTACTCACCTAGTTGTACTCACCTAGTTGAGGTTGCGGGGGTCGAGTCCGAGCTCCTGGCCCCGCCTCTTCACTGATCGTTACTAGGTCACTCTCCCTGAGCCGTGAGCTTTATCATACCTCTGCTTAAAGCTATGTATGGATCCTGCCTCCACTACATCGCTTCCCAAACTATTCCACTTACTGACTACTCTGTGGCTGAAGAAATACTTCCTAACATCCCTGTGATTCATCTGTGTCTTCAGCTTCCAACTGTGTCCCCTTGTTACTGTGTCCAATCTCTGGAACATCCTGTCTTTGTCCACCTTGTCAATTCCTCTCAGTATTTTGTATGTCGTTATCATGTCCCCCCTATCTCTCCTGTCCTCCAGTGTCGTCAGGTTGATTTCCCTTAACCTCTCCTCGTAGGACATACCTCTTAGCTCTGGGACTAGTCTTGTTGCAAACCTTTGCACTTTCTCTAGTTTCTTTACGTGCTTGGCTAGGTGTGGGTTCCAAACTGGTGCCGCATACTCCAATATGGGCCTAACGTACACGGTGTACAGGGTCCTGAATGATTCCTTATTAAGATGTCGGAATGCTGTTCTGAGGTTTGCTAGGCGCCCATATGCTGCAGCAGTTATTTGGTTGATGTGCGCTTCAGGAGATGTGCCTGGTGTTATACTCACCCCAAGATCTTTTTCCTTGAGTGAGGTTTGTAGTCTCTGGCCCCCTAGACTGTACTCCGTCTGCGGTCTTCTTTGCCCTTCCCCAATCTTCATGACTTTGCACTTGGTGGGATTGAACTCCAGGAGCCAATTGCTGGACCAGGTCTGCAGCCTGTCCAGATCCCTTTGTAGCTCTGCCTGGTCTTCGATCGAGTGAATTCTTCTCATCAACTTCACGTCATCTGCAAACAGGGACACCTCAGAGTCTATTCCTTCCGTCATGTCGTTCACAAATACCAGAAACAGCACTGGTCCTAGGACTGACCCCTGTGGGACCCCGCTGGTCACAGGTGCCCACTCTGACACCTCGCCACGTACCATGACTCGCTGCTGTCTTCCTGTCAAGTATTCCCTGATCCATTGTAGTGCCTTCCCTGTTATCCCTGCTTTGTCCTCCAGTTTTTGCACCAATCTCTTGTGTGGAACTGTGTCAAACGCCTTCTTGCAGTCCAAGAAAATGCAATCCACCCACCCCTCTCTCTCTTGTCTTACTGCTGTCACCATATCACAGAACTCCAGTAGGTTTGTGACACAGGATTTCCCGTCCCTGAAACCATGTTGGCTGCTGTTGATGAGATCATTCCTTTCTAGGTGTTCCACCACTCTTCTTCTGATAATCTTCTCCATGATTTTGCATACTATACATGTCAGTGACACTGGTCTGTAGTTTAATGCTTCATGTGTGTGTGTGTGTGTGTGTGTGTGTGTGTGTGTGTGTGTGTGTGTGTGTGTGTGTGACAGATTCAGTGCCTTCTTAAAGATAGATCTCAGGAGTGAATCATATTCGCTGAGTGTTGGGCTGTCGAAAGAGGGTGCACACCTCAAGAAGTAAGTCTTGGCAGAGAAAGACACCATGTGATTAGATACAGGACATCATGGGCATCAAGATCACTTAGTCTCTCTTCCATTCTCTTCAGGTCATTTAGTTTGTCCTTGAAAGACTGTGTCGATGGCCTGATGGCCCAGCGGTGCTCCCAAGAGGATGCTCTTGGACGTGGTGGTAGTAGCGGATTCAGGAAGGATTGTTCACACTGCTGTGATTATTTCTTGGTTGGTTGTGATGATTTCACACTTCGAGGGGTTGAGGATGAGTCCTGAGGCTTCTCCCTGTGTCTTCACCAGTTGTAAGTCAAGTCCTCTACCAGGGACTCTTCTGTACCTGACAGAGTGCCATCATCCAGGTACCAGATGTTGAGCTCTCTGCGCAAGCTAGAAGTTAGTTCTCTTACCGCCAAACGGAAAAGAAATGGAGGGAGTGGGTCACCCTGCTGAACACCCTCTGATGAGGAATTTCATGTTTGCCAACCAAAAGAACTGAAGGTTTGCTATAGACAGCTGAAATGAAGGGAAAAAGGCTGGGGAACTTATCCCGAACAGTTGGCAAGACCACATCTCTTTTCTAAAGTCAAGTGTGACTATGGCCCTGTCTTCTGGTAAGTCCCTGATGTAGGCCCTTGCTGCATGAGCGGCCGCTTCACTGCCCTGAGAGACACCAAAGCTCAGTTGGTGTGGCTGAAGTAAACTGTCGGCTTCTACGCAAATGTTTCTTACTGCTGCTTTGGCAACGAGACAGCAAAGAGTGTTACCGACAGCAATGGGTCTGATTCCCCCATCTTTCTTCATCAAAGTGCATAATGAGGCTCAGAAAAAGAAAGGTTTAATTTCTTCTGGAATCCGCCCAGCCAGACAGTTTTTGACGAATGTTGTTAACTCGGAGAGAAGAATTGATGCAGCTGTACCGAGTACTGGATTTACCATCTCTTTGATGTGTTGTGGTCGTATTCCAGTGTAACCTCCTGCAGATCTTGCTAGAAATGGCACTATCGCTTTATAGACTTCTGATTCTGGCAAAATTAACTGTCCAGTGATGAGATCTTCCTCAGGGTCGTTGTTAATGACCCTAGTGTACCTGGTTGGGTGCTTGTCTCCTGTCTCTTAGTGCTTGGGCTGTGGCCTCATCTTTGGGAGCAACAGTGTCGTCACTTGCAATTATTCTGATTGCTCCCACTGTGTTACTTTCTTCGATTTTTTTTACTAACCTGTGCGCAAATTTTCTCGTTTTCGGTGGAATTTTGCTTGGGTCTACCTCAGTGATTCCTGCGATGATGGGGCGGAGGGACACAATTATCTGTTCTTGGCTAGTTGCGCACTGCTTTGATGACTGACGTGGTCACCAATTTACCGAGTCTTGCAGGAACTGCTAGACAGACACTGCCGAACAGGAGTAGGTTGCGCCAAGCTTTAATGGTGCCTCGGACTTCTAAGTTGTGGAACCTCCATTCACCTGCTTAAGAAGGTCTGTGAATTTCCCTGCCGCATATGGACGAGCCGCTGTAGGATTGTGGGATAGGGTACTGCTAGCAGTGGATATAAATGCCATCAGAAGATCTTCGCAACTGAGGAGTTTACCATTGGATTTTTCAACTGCCTGTGAAGCAGTGATACACAGAGTCACCAGTAGAAAAAATCCACTAGTGGAAGTAGGTTGTCCCTGTAGGTTAGGCAAGTTTTGAAGAATTCTCTGCATCAGGATCCCAAGATATTGCTGTCTGTTAGAATTTGTATGAACCCTGAAGCCATGCAGTAACTAGAGTCACATACGGAAGTTTAACACACATTTTCATTTTAACGTCTTAATTTTTTTTACGTGATTCTCAACGTTAATTTCTTATTTCTTTCTGTAAATGTGCCAATCATATTTCTCTTATTTTAGGATCGGTTAGATTATCTTAGCTTAGCTTACATTACATTACTTTGGGTAAGGTAAGGTTAAGAGGAATTACACAACCCTATAAAAACGCATAATTAAGTACAAATAAGCATATTAAATAAACAAAAAATGTGAGACGTCTATAAACGAGGTGACCGCAGTGTCTCGCGACGGTGCTGGTGGTGCGAGACTTGGTTGCTTTTTATACAATTTTTCCCCCCAATTTATTTAAGGAGATGTACCTTACCTTGTCTTCCTGCCACCTCCGTCAGTATGGATGCACTTCCTGCAGTTATCCAGGAATATTGACTATTTGGACTAGGAACCTATATCTTGGGATCAAAATGGTTTGTAAGTTGGTAGGCATATGTAGACTATCGCAATGGCTGCACATAAGAATGTTTTAATCCTTAAACTGGGGATTAAACGCTTAGCATATATGCGCTAAGAGAAATACGCCCCTCGGTATATATCCTGTCTGTAAGTCTACCAAAGTCTCTCGGCCTTTTTAACATCTTTCTCATATTCATCCTCAATTTATATATTCTTGGACTTCCTGCATAATTTCTCCGTGAATTGAAATGGCGGTGACAAAAATATCCGACGTATGTTTTCCTGGCATTTTGTTTATGTGTGAAGGACGAAGTTGAGGGTTGTACCATTGTACTGAGGAATGATGGCAGCTGACTCTCACACCCACCAAACACCAGCATTTTGCATATATAATGACTTTGTTCTCTCAGAAACGTATTCACAGTTTCTCGTTTACATACAGATTAATTTGGCAAAATGTAAGTGGAGATTCTCTTGTCATGTTTTCCTCCCTCGAACACGAGGACACACATCTGCATGTCTGATGTAACACATTACACATAAATAGTTGTCAAAATAACTAATGTGATAACAGTAATTCAACTTAAATATGGACGCTTTGTACTGTCTAGTAATCAGGAGACCCCAATCTGTGGCCCGCGGGCCGCATGTGGCCCTACTAGAAAATGGATGTGGCCATCACGTGAAATTATGAATTCACTTATCCCACGTATAGTGCAACCCGTATAGTGCCTTACTTCACTTATTTCTTATTAATTACTCTTATCAACCTCGCGAAATTCACTTAATTCACTATATTCAATTATTCTCCCAACACTAGAATTATTGAATTTTTTTGGTTCTCCTGTCGTAATAATCTTATTACCAAATAAAGTCACATGAGAAGAACTGATCACTCGGTATATATATTATTTTTTATAGTCTATTGTTAAGAGTTTTATTTTGTTTACCTTTCCAATTTTTACTATTGGTTTAGTTTAAATCTTTACACATTTTTTTTTGTTTACTGTTCGTATTCTAGTATAGCATTATATTAATTATATTTTTTTTACTGTATTGTTAACATTGTATGTTATTTAGTAATATCAGGTGCTACAGAGGTACCTAATTTTGATTTAGTGTATTATACTCGGCAAACTATAATTTTTTTTTTGCTTTAAATAATAGTCACAATCCATATATTCATCGTTGTTAATCGTTAAGAGTAATGGCCTTTCATTTCACTAATTACAAAAGCTTTATTTCTTACTTACCTACTATTAATACAGCCTAGTCTTATGAATGCGAATATTTATCCAGATATTAATGTCTTGTTCTGATAATAATTGCTAATATTACACTGGTAGTCAGGCTAAAACTGTACTCAGTGCCACCAAGAACATCGCAGTGTTCAGATATAATGTTAGATCATTGAATTAACACTATGATGACCTCTTAGCATTGCTTAATTCTCTAAATGTTAATATGTCTTTCATTATTCTTACTGAAATCTGGATCAAACATGACTTAACAGACATCTTTGCCTTACCTGGGTACACAGCCATTCATTGTAGGCCTGATCACTTACGACGTGGCACTGCTATCTACTACTATCATGGACTAGAATCTATTAAATCTACTTGCACCAGGGACAAAAATGATAAATATGTATTTGTGATGAATGGTTTACAAAACCGACAAGTTGAAGAATTGAGACAATTATGCAACACATGGGAATTTTTATTGAAGAAACGTTTCGCCACACAGTGGCTTCATCAGTCCAATACAAAGTAGAAATGGGTAAGGAGAGTAGAAGCTTGAGGTAATCAGTCCCTCAACCTGGAATCGATGTGTTCAGTCTATCACTCTTGTAGATCTTAATACTACTGATTGCGAAAAGGATTTAGGAGTTCTGGTTAGCAGTAATCTAAAACCAAGACAACAGTGCATAAGTGTTCGCAATAAAGCTAATAGAATTATTGGCTTCATAACTAGAAGTATAAATAATAGAAGTCCTCAGGTTGTTCTTCAACTCTATATATCCTTAGTTAGGCCTCATTTAGACTATGCTGCTCAGTTCTGGTCACCGTATTACAGAATGGATATAAATGCTCTGGAAAACGTACAGAGGAGGATGACAAAGATGATCCCATGTATCAGAAATCTTCCCTATGAGGATAGACTGAGGCCCTGAATCTGCACTCTCTCGAAAGACGTAGAATTAGGGGGGATATGATCGAGGTGTATAAATGGAAAACAGGAATAAATAAAGGGGATGTAAATAGTGTGCTGAAATTTTCCAGCCAAGACAGGACTCGCAGCAATGGTTTTAAGTTGGAAAAATTCAGATTTAGGAAGGATATAGGAAAGTACTGGTTTGGTAATAGAGTTGTGGATGAGTGGAACAAACTCCCGAGTACAGTTATTCAGGCTAAAACGTTGTGTAGTTTTAAAAATAGGCTAGATAAATACATGAGTGGGTGTGGGTGGGTGTGAGTTGGACCTGACTAGCTTGTGCTGCTGAGTCTGGTGCAGTGCTCCATCCTTGATTTTAGGTGACCAGACTGGGTGGGTCATTGGGCTAATCCGGGGGGGGGGTCATTGGTCTTATCCGGGGGGGGACATGGACCTGCTCCGCATGGGTCAGTAGGCCTATTGCAGTGTTCCTTCTTTCTTATGTTCTTATGTTCTTATGTGCTGTTGCAACTCTAACAAATGTGTGGAATGTTCGATTTTCCCATCGATACTCAAGACAGCAAGGGTTATCCTGATCCTCAAAGGTGGTGATCCAACTGAACTGAATAAATAACTATAGACCTATATCAAACTTGCAATTACTATCTAAAATCCTCGAAAAAATAATACACAAGCGAATATACTCCTGCCTAATATCTCACAACATACTTTGCCCTGCCAATCTGGGTTTAAGCTGAAAAAAAGTGCGAATGATGCAGTTATTCAAATGGTCGAACTGCTATGTGCAGCACTCGAAAAAACAAGGAATATTATCCGAGGCTTTTCATAGACCTACGGAAATTATTTGATATAGTGAACCACAATATCTTGCACCTAAAACTAGAACATTATGGGGTCAGAGGACATTCCCTTCAATACATAAAATATTTTCTTAGCAATAGATACCTGTCTATACAAGTGTCGTTACCTCACTACTCATCATGTAATTGTTGGAGTGCCAAGGGGTAGTGTCCTTGGCCCACTATCCTGTGGGTCAAGGATGCACATTTACATCAGTGACCTCCCCAACGTATCTCGACTCCTTAAACCAGTTCCATTTATATATGACATTACTTACGTCTTCTCTCACCCAAACCCGACTATGTTTAGAGACACTGTTAACGACGAGCTACTAAAAATATCTATGTAGATGACGACCCAGAAACTCACTCTCAATAGAGACAAAACCTACTTCATGCCGAGGACAAATTTTTAGGTCATCACCTTGACTGCAATCTTAAATTTCAAACCCACATCCAACGAATATCCAAGAAAGTATCCAGAGCAATAGACATCCATTTCAAGATACGGTAATAAGTACCCAAACAGCACTACTTACATTATATATATGTATATATATATATATATATATATATATATATATATATATATATATATATATATATATATATATATATATATATATATATATATATAACATCAAACTTTAATATAAATCCTCTTAAACTTCTCCTTGGTAGCTACAACAGAACAAACAGGCATAACACAAGGCACAAAATATTCTTCAATATCTCCTGTGTCCGTCTCACATTATACAATAATGCCCTAAGATCTGGAATTCATTCCCTGAACCAGCAAAAAGTCCCCGGCCTGCAAATCAATATAGGGCTATACTTAAAAATTATCTCATCTTCCAAAATTAACCATACCAACACTATGTTAAATCATTCAACCAGTATGAAACGACTAAAAAAATCTCCCCAAAATTACGACCGCTTAATCAGTTTAAAACATTAATGCGTACTTAAAAATTGTACTGTTGTATCATAGTAAATTGTACTCATTGTAATATTTTTATTTGTTTTGTGCTATCTCGCTACTATAAATCTTATTAATTATAAAAAAATTTGACTGCCTCACTTTAGTAATAAGGTAAAATAATGAATAATTAAAATGAATAATTTACCATTTACTACTTATGTCTAGTTTAAGTAACTCGTAAACACTAGGATTAGTTTGCCCGAAGTGCTCAGGCATGTTAGTGACTTTCTTTGTACATAGCAACACTATAAAATGTAAATCACACATTGTACCCTTTGCAAAGAAATAAAATTTGTATTCGTAGGTTCCACACTGCAAACAGAACCGTGCGGCCTTCATCACACATCTGACCATCAAATGTGGCAGACTTGTGTAGGAAGGTTGAGGACCACTGGGTTACTCTGGCTAATAAAATGAGGGCAATAATTTTTGAAACCCTTAATAAACTGGCTGTAGTTTAATGGAGGTCACTTGGTCAGTTGGTTAGAACCATTAACACAGTACTACTTCACGACCCCCCTACCTCCCTCATACACTAATCAAAGCCCTTCCCCAATTTATCACATTATCACACCCTTTCTCCAGCACCCCACACTGTCTCTCACCCTCGCCACCTCTCCACAATATCAAAACCCCTCCCATTCAGGAACAAAGCCAAGAAGAGCTAGGGGAGCATGGCCACCCTGAAAAGTGTTTTAGCCTCCCTAGGAATATTCAAAGAGAACAAGAACACAGTGAGGCATGCACGTGAAAATTTACGTAGCACATGCACACACACACACACACACACACACACACACACACACACACACACACACACACACACACACACACACACATAATGGGCGATTTCAACCACAGGGAGATCGACTGGGAAAACCTGGAGCCACATGGGGGTCCCGAAACATGGAGAGCAAAGATGATGGATGTGGTACTTGAAAACCTCATGCATCAACATGTCAGGGACACAACCAGAGAGAGAGGGGAGGATGAGCCAGCAAGACTGGATCTTGTGTTCACCCTGAGCAGTTCAGACATCGAGGACATCACTTACGAGAGGCCCCTTGGAGCTAGCGATCATGTGGTTCTGAGTTTTGACTATATAGTAGAGTTACAAGTGGAGAAGGTAACAGGAACTGAAGGGGACAGGCCAAACTATAAAAGGGGGGACTACACAGGTATGAGAAACTTCCTGCAGGAGGTTCAGTGGGACAGAGAAATGGTAGGAAAATCAGTAAACGAGATGATGGAATATGTGGCAACAAAGTGCAAGGAGGCAGAGGAAAGTTTTGTTCCCAAGGGAAACAGAAATAATAGGAAGACCAAGACGAGTCCTTGGTTTACCCGAAGGTGTAGGGAGGCAAAAGCTAAGTGCAACAGAGAATGGAAAAGGTACAGGAGGCATAGGACCCAGGAAAACAAGGAGATTAGTAGAAGAGCCAGAAACGAGTATGCGCAGATAAGGAGGGAGGCCCAGAGACAGTATGAAAACGACATAGCATCGAAAGTCAAATCTGACCCGAAACTGCTGTATAGCCACATTAGGAAGAAGACAACAGTCAAGGACCAGGTGATAAGGCTGAGGAAAGAAGGTGGGGAACTCACAAGAAACGATCAAGAGGTATGTGAGGAGCTCAACACGAGATTTAAGGAAGTATTTACAGTAGAGACAGGAAGGACTCTGGGGGGACAGACCAGATGGGGACACCAACAAGGAATACACCAACAAGTGTTGGACGACATACATACAGATGAGGAGGAGGTGAAGAAACTGCTAAGGGACATCGATACCTCAAAGGCAATGGGACCGGACAACATCTCTCCATGGGTCCTTAGAGAGGGAGCAGATATGTTGTGCGTACCACTTACCACAATCTTCAACACATCCCTGGAAACTGGGCAACTACCTGAGGTATGGAAGACAGCAAATGTAGTTCCCATTTTCAAAAAAGGAGACAGAAAAGAGGCACTAAACTATAGACCTGTGTCATTGACGTGTATAGTATGCAAAATTATGGAGAAGATTATCAGGAGGAGAGTGGTGGAGCACCTGGAACGGAACAGGAGTATAAATGCCAACCAGCACGGATTCACGGAAGGCAAATCCTGTGTCACAAACCTTCTGGAGTTTTATGATAAAATAACAGAAGTAAGACAAGAGAGAGAGGGGTGGGTTGATTGCATCTTCTTGGACTGCAAGAAGGCCTTTGACACAGTTCCTCACAAGAGATTAGTGCAGAAGCTAGAGCATCAGGCGCATATAACAGGAAGGGCACTGCAATGGATCAGAGAATACCTGACAGGGAGGCAACAACGAGTCATGGTACGTAATGATGTATCACAGTGGGCACCTGTGACGAGCGGGGTCCCACAGGGGTCGGTCCTAGGACCAGTGCTATTTTTGGTATATGTGAACGACATGACGGAAGGGTTAGACTCAGAAGTGTCCCTGTTTGCAGATGATGTGAAGTTAATGAGGAGAATTAAATCTGATGAGGACCAGGCAGGACTTCAAAGAGACCTGGACAGACTGGACACCTGGTCCAGCAAATGGCTTCTCGAATTTAATCCTGCCAAATGCAAAGTCATGAAGATAGGGGAAGGGCACAGAAGACCACAGACAGAGTATAGGCTAGGTGGCCAAAGACTGCAAACCTCACTCAAGGAGAAAGATCTTGGGGTGAGTATAACACCGAGCATGTCTCCGGAAGCACACATCAATCAGATAACTGCTGCAGCATATGGGCGCCTGGCAAACCTGAGAACAGCATTCCGACACCTTAGTAAGGAATCATTCAAGACACTGTACACCGTGTATGTCAGGCCCATACTGGAGTATGCAGCACCTGTTTGGAACCCGCACTTGATAAAGCACGTCAAGAAACTAGAGAAAGTACAAAGGTTTGCAACAAGGTTAGTTCCAGAGCTAAGGGGAATGTCCTATGAAGAAAGATTAAGGGAAATCGGCCTGACGACACTGGAGGACAGGAGGGTCAGGGGAGACATGATAACGACATATAAAATACTGCGTGGAATAGACAAGGTGGACAAGGACAGGATGTTCCAGGGAGGGGACACAGAAACAAGAGGCCACAATTGGAAGTTGAAGACACAAATGAGTCAGAGAGATAGTAGGAAGTATTTCTTCAGTCATAGAGTTGTAAGGCAGTGGAATAGCCTAGAAAATGACGTAGTGGAGGCAGGAACCATACACAGTTTTAAGACGAGGTTTGATAAAGCTCATGGAGCGGGGAGAGAGAGGGTCTAGTAGCAACCGGTGAAGAGGCGGGGCCAGGAGCTAGGACTCGACCCCTGCAACCACAAATAGGTGAGTACAAATAGGTGAGTACACACACACACACACACAAGTATGGAAGTATTTCTTCAGTCATAGAGTTGTCAGGCATTGGAATAACCTAGAAAGTGACGTAGTGGAGGCGGGAACCATACATAGTTTTAAGACGAGGTTTGATGAAGCTCATGGAGCAGGGAGAGAGAGGACCCAGTAGCAACCAGTGAAGAGGTGGGGCCAGGAGCTACTCGACCCCTGACTCGACCCCTGCAACCACAAATCGGCTAGGTGAGTACACGACAACCCCATGCAACCAAACACTCTAACCCAAAATACACACACCATACCTACTGCCACCAGCCCCCTCATCACAAACTCCACTCCACTCCTTCCAGGTCCTCCGCTCCCCCAACCCCAGCATTCTCTCCAGACCGAAGTTTTAGAAAAGAATTTGAAGGTTTGGTATATGAATGCAGATGGAATAATAAATAAATGAGAGGAGTGGCATGAGAGAATCAAGGAGACATACCCAGACATTATAGCACTCACAGAAAAGAAACTCACATGCATGATAACAGACACAATTTTCCTACCCAGATATCAGATTCTGAGGAAAGATAGAGGGAACAGAGGGGGAGAAGTAGTTGTACTGCTCATCAGAAACCGATGGGGATTTGAGGAAATGGACGAAATGGGCGAAAGGAACTACATAATAGGTACAATTCAGTCTGAGGGACATACGGTAGTCACTGCAGTGATGCACAACCCGAAACAGAACTACAGGAGGCCCAGAAAAGCATACGAGGAGAGCAACAGAGCAATGGTGGACACACTAGCCAAGGTGGTCAGAAGAGCTCATGTGGGTAGAGCAAAGCTACTAGTTATGGGTGATTTCAGTCACAAAGTGATTGATTCGAAAAAACTGGAGCCACATGGGAGCCCTAAAACATGGAGAGCCAAGATAAGGGATGTGGTACTGGGAAACCTCACACATCAACATGTTAAGGACACTGCTAGAGAGAGAGAGAAGGGAGGATGAACTAGCAAGACTGGACCTTGTATTCACCTTGAGCAGCTCGGACAACGAGGACATCACATATGAAAGGCCCCCTCGGAGCTAGCGGTCACGTGGTTTTGAGCTTAGAATACATAGAAGAGTTACAAGTTCAGAGGGTAATAGAAGTTGGATGGAAAAGCCAAACGACAAAAGGGGGAGGACTACACAGGACTGAGGAACTCTCTGAAAGAGGTTCAGTGGGAAAGTGAATTGGTTGGAAAATCAGCAAATGAAATGATGGAATAAGTGACAACTAAATGCAAGGAGGCAGAGGAGAGGTTTGTTTCCAAGAACAGATATAATGGGGAGACCAGAACGAGTCCTTGGTTTGCCCAAAGGTGTAGGAAGGCAAAAGCTAAGTTCACCAGAGAATGGAAAAAGTACAGAAGACAAAGGACCTAGGAAAATAAAAGATTAGTCGAAGAGCCAGAAACGAGTATGCA
>NW_027197593.1:0-32500 GCF_038502225.1 Cherax quadricarinatus
CGCTCCCTCTTTGACTATGGGGCACTTGCTCTGCTTCACGCCAGACCCACAAACATCAAATCCCTCTGTGTGATCCAGAACACAGCTGCACGCGCCATGCTGGGGGCTCGTAGGTGGGCCAATGCAGTGGCTCTGAACCTTGAGGTGCAGCTACAGTCTCTTGAAGACAGGATCCAACCTGTCCTCCAGGCCGAACTCTTTGCCATCCAACAAGCTCTGCAGCATGCTCTTGCAGACCATCAGCATCCCCTCGTCATCCACGGTGATTCCAAGGCAGTGATCCAGGCGCTTATGCATAGAGAGCCAAAGGACAACATACACTTAATCACATCCATCCGGGGTGACCTGCAGACTCTCATGGGCCAGGGTCACAGGGCTACCATCAACTGGATCCCGAGCCATGTGGGTATCCCTTGCAATGATGATGCAGATGAGGCTGCTAGGACTGCAACCCTCGAAGCATAGCCACGTGCTGCTATCTCCATCAGCCTCAGCCAGATTGCGCTGTGGGCTGCCGGTGCTGCCAGGCGCCCATTCCCTGACCCTGGGGATTCATGGAGCCTCTGTTGGTATGTCAGTGCGACCCACAGGGCGCCCCTTCCAAGTATTCGGACAGTCCAGAGAACTGAGGGTGCATATCCACTGCCTACGCTTAGGGTATCCCACCACTGCGTGGATTGTTGAACGGGCAGGAGAGGAGCTCTGTGCTCATTGTGACCAAATGGTTCCGAAGCCCTTGGTGCACTACCTGTTAGACTGCCCGGTTACGATGCCCCTTCGCTGTAGACACTTCCCAATGACCCCAGTGGGGCAGGCCCGATAGGATGAGGCAGCACATCTTGTGTACTTAGCTGTCAGGGACTTGGAAACCTTACTTCCAGTCATTGCACGTCATCCGCCTCCCCGCTGAAGTTGCTGCTAGGGCCTCCATATATATATATATATATATATATATATATATATATATATATATATATATATATATATATATATATATATATATATATATATATATATATATATATATATATATATATATATATATATATATATATATATATATATATATATATATATATATATATATATATATATATATATATATATATATATATATATATATATATACATATACATATGTAACAGCACTGTTTCTAACAATATATACACTCACTTGATAAACACGCCCACATTTCCCTCAGTTACACCCAAACAGAGATGCATAAGGAGCAGGCTGGGTACGATATAAAAACATAACAAGACCCACACGTGTATGTATGAGCATAGGACCCAGTTGGTGCATGCCCTACCCTACCCTACTCTTCTACCGACTCAACCAACAGCGCCCTGACTACACCAGAGCCCAAATGAGCCTACTGGTAAGCCCACAAATAGTCTGTGGCTTGACTCGGATAAACAAACGGAGTACAAAACTTTAACTTACATAAACTGCATCTGGCCATCATGTTTGTCACCCATGCCTCTTCCCCGTGTGACTACTCACGCTCACACACTGACGCTATTCACGCATCATTAGAAAATAAGTGACGACAGCACTTCCTAACATTTTACAGTTTAAGCTAGTTTAAAGTGCCCACAAATGCATAGCATTATTTATAAAATTATGCTTCACAATTATATCATGGTTTATAAAATTATGGCACACTTCTCCAGTATACATATTAAAATACAATGCAGAAATCTGCATAACACCACCACCTCTAAGCCATAGGACTCACTCTTCTGGCTGTATCAGCGCTAGTGAAAATGAAAAAAAATAAGAGAAAAACCTATCATAAAGTCAGAGGGAACAGGACAAACATTACAACAGGAGAAATACAGCCATACAATCATGGACTTTTACTACTACAAATATGCAATATTAATACAATAAGTACTGCTAATCCCCAGACATGTGAAACTCGTTTAACATAAAAGTGATCAAGTTTTATGTCAAATGAGCTCACAGTCACGCTCTTAAGGCTACAAGTTAGGAAAATATACCACAACACAGTGCTGGCCAAGCACTGCCCTTGATGCATTTTACCTAAATATATCATTCAACCTTATACACTAATGAGCTATCTTTGTCCCTAAGTAAACCTTGAGAAATGCTATTTATTGGAATAACGCAATTGCTCAGTATCACAAATATTATTTCCCCATATATGTGTCAGTAATGTTGCAAGAACAGGCCAAAATATAAGTAACAACAAAAAAATTTAAGCAATAACAAATCTCCTGGAAGAGTGAAAAGAAAAAGAAAATTTATTGTACATATTAAATTCCACTCAGAAAGAAATCACAATATCAACCCCACTTCACAGCAATTTTTATCAAACAAAACTGGCTACTCAAAACAAACCTCTGGGAGAAACCGGAGAGGACAGAGGCGGGGAAAAGTATTAGGCTCCAAAACCTGGGTAAATAGTCACATAAATGCTGTTGGTGGGATTGTGGCCATAAAACACTGGAGTCATTACTGATGACCCTCAGAAGGTGAGCTTCCAAGGCCTTCATCATCTTGCCATTCCAAGGACCCTAGAGTCATCCCACCGTGGTGACCCCTCCCCCCCCCCCAAAAAAAAATGGGTCTTGGAGAACCAAAACACCTCGGATCACTAGACATGACCCAAAAAGTGGAGTGGCATCACCGCTAGCACCACATTAACCCAAACTTTGTGTTCAGCAGTCCATGAGATACCAACATAAAAAACAGGTGAGACATACCAGCCAGCACCTAAAAAAAGTAGCATACCTTACCTAGGCATGGCAACTTATGTGACTACCTCAAACTTCTGTTCTTCATCATTCTTCTGTGTATGGACTGATGAAGCCACTGTGTGGCGAAACGTTTCCTCATTAATGATACCCAAGTGTTGCACATGTGTCTAATTTATCACCTTCCTGTCTATAAAAGGATCGGGAAGGTCATAAGAGCGCACAATATATCGGAGACAATGGGTAACAAGCCGTTCGTTCAAAGTTTGAACATTAGCCTTTGCATCTAGGCTTTCGACAGAGAAGGAGCAAAAAGCACCTAGACACGAATGTAATCCCTGACGGTGAATGAGAGAGGCCGCAGAAGATATGGTAGCCATAATCTAGTTTTGAGAAAATTTGGGCTGAATGAAATCGGAGGAGAGTTCAACGATCGGCCCCTTAAGAAAGATGAGCAAGGGTTTTTGTAAGGTTCAGCCAGCTATGACAAGTTGCTTTCAGGAAGGAAAGTGAGGTTTCCAGGACAGCCGGCAATCAAATCATACCGGTATAACGGACTATTAGAGACAACAGAAAGTCTGGTAAAAGTAATCCAGTGCGTTATAGTACCAGAAGAATTTAGCCCATTGGGGAACGCAGTCAATAGCATTCTGGAAAGAGGCTGCTGCTAGTAGGCAGTTACCGCCTACACTAATTATAGCAATGTCATCAACATAAAGTGATTACCAAATATTAGATGGAAGAATAGAAGAATGATGATTAATAGCTCGTAAAATACAAAGTGGCGCAAAGGACATATCCTTGAGGGATACCTTCAGCCTGCATTTAGTCAGGGAAAAGCATATTATGAACCCGGTCACAGAAATATCTCTCAGACAAGAAGTTTTCATGCAAAAGTGGCAGATTTCCCCGGAGGTCTAAGGAATGAGCTTGGACCAAGATGTTATATGTCCAAGTTCTCTCAGGTACTTTTTCAAGATCAAAAAGACTGCAAAAACTGAGTGCTTACTAGCAAAGGCATTACGAACATAGATATCTCATCGGAGTACGGTGTCAATAGTGGAGCGTCCCTTACGAAAGCCAAACTGACGAGTGGAAAGACTAAAAGGCTATTTGCTAGGCGTTCCATCAACTTGCAAACTGCACTAGTAAGGGCATTGGGTCTATATTGTGAGGCATTATGGCCCGCAGCACCCGTTCTAGGAAAAGGGAGAACAACGGCAGTTCTCAACGGATGTGGAAGAACCGCATGCGACCAAACCAGATTAAAAAGACGTAACAAGACTACAAGGGCTGGCTGATGTAAATGCTGAATCACGTTAACATGAATGCCATCAGGTCCAGCTGCCGACGTCGGCAAGCAATAAGTGTTGACTCAAGTTCTGGAAGCACGAGAGGCACGTTATAAGATCCTCTGTACTATAAGAAAAGCCTAAAGGCTGCAACTCTCCGGCAGACTTAGAAGAAAGAAACGAGGGGGATAGATGGAGTCCCTGAGAGATACAGACAAGATGACTGCCAAATGCAGTGGGAACCTCAGTAGAATTTGCAGTGCTGACACCGGCAGCTCTAAGAACAGGAGCAGGGGCTGGAGAGCACCTTCCACGCAATTGCCTTACTTTTTCCCAAACTGTACTCATAGAGGAAGCGGAAGTGACGGTAGAAACAAAATCCTGCCAACTAGTGCGTTTTGCTTCTTAGATTACACGTCGGGCAACCACTCTTGCATGCTTAAAATCAAGGAGCCGCTCTGTGGACCTATTGTAACGGTATAGGACCCACGCAGCATCTTTCAATAGCACTGCATAAGCACAAGCAGAAGACCACGAAGGACCGCATTTCTGAGATTGCCTACCTGAGGTTTGAGGGATTGTCTATGTGAAGCCACGGTTAAACCAAAGTAGAAAGGAATAATACCTCATTAAGAGAGGACGAAGGGCCCAATTGGCCCTTTCAAGCTACCAAGGGCGAGAATATGAATGGGAAGTAAGGAGGATAGGAAAATGATTGCTGTCATGTAAATCCGGAAGCACGAACCAGGTGTAAAGTCGAATGCAGCTGAAGAGGAGCAAACTGAGAGATCTATGCAAGAGAGACTTTGAGTGCGTAGATCAAATTGCGTGGGAGAACCCTTATTTAAAAATGGAGGGGAAGGGAAGTGAGAAGAGCCTCTAACTGATCGCCAAGAGTCACAATGAGCCCCCCTTCCCCAAAGAAGTGACGAGCCTTAAAATCACATAGTAAGAGCAGAGGTGGAGAAAGGGAAGAAACTAGAAATTCACAATAAAAAATAGATAATATAGTCAAGAAGAAAAAATATACCAAGAGCAGACTGTATACCATTTGTTCAAGTAGATACAAGCTGCAGTGTAAGGCAGCGAAATATGAACAAAGATCTGAGAGTGTGGTATACTGGTGCGTAAAATAATTGTACTACCATTAATAGTCCCATCTGGAAAAGAATCCGATGAATGCAATAAGATATAGCTCGAAACGGGACGGATAACAGCAGAGCGCAATTTAAGTATATGTCAACAGACACAAACATGGGAAAACTGGAAGAGCAACACTTGAAGCTCACCTCGATTACCCTTGAGGCCATGAATATTCCACCGTAAGTCAAAATTTGTGAATAGAACAGGCAAGATGAAGAAGGAGGTGCCTACTACTTTCAGAGGTAGTGGATATTTTCTAAAAAAACGAAGAACTGAAATGCTCTGAGGAAAGGAGATGTGTAGAAGGTTGAGTACGGTATGAAGTAGGAGTGATGGAAGGTGCATCGGTGTCCAACATGGGTATTGTCTCCTCGATATATTTGTAGATGGCTTCATTCGTTTCAGATGACAGGGAAGTTGAAAGAAGAGTAAAAATTGGAGAGATTATTGTAGAAGTGGCAATTATAAAACACAATAAACGTTCATTATATAATGA
This sequence comes from Cherax quadricarinatus, assembly GCF_038502225.1. NCBI lineage: Eukaryota > Metazoa > Arthropoda > Malacostraca > Decapoda > Parastacidae > Cherax > Cherax quadricarinatus. Next base: position 5,653 of record NW_027197593.1, read on the forward strand.
AAGTGGCAGCTTATTCAAATTAGACTCGTTTATAGTAGAAGCTATCGTGCATGGAATGTCTTGTGTATTGCAGTGCCACGCCGAGGAATTAGGCTCTGTTTTACTGCTGGGTTTGATGGTTAAACCTGCATCTGCCTCAGAATCTTGCGGGAAAGACAATGACCATCTTCCTTTTGAATAAACTACAGATGTCTTCCCTTTAAATGAATCTCTTTAATTAAATGAGTTGGTTGTAGACCCCGTTTTCTAGATGTATAGAAAAAATCATCATACAATTGCCAGATACATTGTCATGGGAGTTCGTTGAGTATATGTGAGGGAAAAGCAGTAATTGAGGTTAGGATTGTTCAGAGAGCCAGGAACCATTAACTAGTTACTGCCTTCACTTCCATCTAGCGGGCTGAGGCGAAACTCAAGTTCCTGTTGTCTGATGCGCTTTAATTTCCACTCCTGGCAGTATTAACATTAACTGGTGAGGGTTAATGTTTGGAGAACCACTTCGCCTCCACTCTTCTCCTGATCAGGTAAGGTGATCTACCAGGAGTATTTCTGGCTGTTTTGATTATGGTTACCAGTAATGACTTTACGACTGAATACCACCGTTTGTCTTTCGTAAACGTTGTACTTGTATAGGTTTTGGTAAACAGTTTATTTTCTTTATTATCAGCTCTACTACTGGCCTGGTCATCCAGGATAGATGCCATGATACTGGAGCAAGATACCTTTCTATTGGACTTAGTAGGATATTACGACTACTCTTCACCTCTAACAACATACTGCTGGTGCTACAACTAAGTGGTAACGGAAGATTCCAGAACATCGGATGAATACCACCACCCAGGATAATCTACATCATTTCTTCAAACATCAGAAGACCATCTTGGGCCTTAGACACCCGCCCTCACATCTTACCAGAACCACAATGCCAATTTTCATTCTTATTTAATTTTAGGTAAGACACATATGCAACAGTTAGGTATCTTTATTTCGAAACGTTTCGCCTACACAGTAGGCTTCTTCAGTCGAGTACAGAAAAGTTGATAGAAGCAGAAGAGACTTGAAGACGATGTTATCAGTCCATCACCCTTAAAGTTTAGAGGTGGTCAGTCTCTCAGTCTGGAGAAGAGCATTGTTCCGTAGTCTGAAACAATATGGAGTTGAAGTGACAGGATGGAGCCTTATATAGCGCCAGGAGGTGAGACGTAGGTCACTTTGGGAGGTCAGGTCCCTCTCAAATCCAGCCGTTCTCACTAGTAGAGGTTGTCGAAGTTGATTTCAGGTCTGTACCAAGATACCCTTGTGTTGCAGTGTCTGACAGATTGAACATTAAAATGGTATAAAACACCAACAGGTTGTCAGACACTGCAACACAAGGGTATCTTGGTACAGACCTGAAATCAACTTCGACAACCTCTACTAGTGAGAACGGCTGGATTTGAGGGGGACCTGACCTCCCAAAGTGACCTACGTCTCACCTCCTGGCGCTATATAAGGCTCCATCCTGTCACTTCAACGCCATATTGTTTCAGACTATGGAACAATGCTTTCTCCAGACTGAGGGACTGACCACCTCAAAACTTTAAGGGTGATGGACTGATTACATCGTCTTCAAGTCTCTTCTGCTTCTATCAACTTTTCTGTACTCGACTGAAGAAGCCTACTGTGTAGGCGAAACGTTTCGAAATAAAGATACCTAACTGTTGCATATGTGTCTTACCTAACAACCTGTTGGTATTTTATACCATTTTAATGTTCTAGTTCATTTTAATTAAAAGCCTCGCAAAACGATCTTCATTATTAATTTTAGTCTCATTTATTTAATTATTTTTCCATTTTTTTTTGATCAGGCAGAAGGTATTCCCCTGACAGTATATAATAAAGATAAACACCGATGGATATCTGGAGGCACAAATTATAGTCTTGAGAGAGGAGCCCAGGCCGGCCTATGTAGTCTTCTATACCTGGCGAATAACTTACATGCCCAGCTGGGTTCATATTCCACACCACGCTGCTGCTGCTGCTGCTGTCACCCATATCTTAACCTGCAGCATGCTTAACATGTCTCGTTCTGGCAGTCGAGGTCACTCAGTCAACAAGATCTACTCTGTTACTCTCTCCTCTGCATGGCCCTCCAGGCCTGGGCAACTTAAACACACTGCCTTTGTACCAAGAACTCAAAGTAATGTAGCCTCCAAATGGTATTCATTCCAACTTCCAGAACACACATTTAATCTTCAACGATAAACTGAGAGCGGAGCTTCTAGCCTACAGTTCACATGGAGAATCTCGTGATATCATGGCTAGCAAGAGACCGTTACTATAAATAGCTGGGATGATCCAAGTGTACTGCTTAAGTAACACTGTTGACACCTCGGCGACATTAATGTATGGCATCCCCAACTTACAACTAACTCGTACAAAGGATAGACAGTATGCATTTTGGCTTTGGGCTAGTTCTTTACTATATTGTATACAATGATTGGACATAAGCAACTATACATAATGATTATAATTGATTGTAATGCATTACAATCAATTATAATCATATATTAACACCTATATTAACACCTTTCGCAACATCAGCTTCCTTGATTTGTTCTTTCTTTGACAGGATAGAACCGATGGTCGACTTGTTTTTCCCATACATCCTGGCAAGCTCAACAAGTCTCACACCACTCTCATATTTCTGTATTATTTCCTTCTTCACATCTATGGTGTTTCTCACTTTCTTTACCACAGGGGTACCACTAGCAAGTTTCTTTGGGCCCATGGCAGCTTATTTCACAGTCCCACAAGCACTAAAGACAACGAAATAATCGTAAAATGCGTGAATGAGAGCGCAGGTTAGTGTTCACTGAAGCATAAACTGCTCACGATGCCTGCGCGGGGATGCGGACAGAGCAGGCCGGCAGACAGGTCCCGTAACTGGCGGTCCGAAAATAGGGGCACGTTCGATAATAGGGACACAGTTTGTCCGAAAAAATGGTCCTATTTTCGAAATGTTCGATATGTGATACGTTCGATTTTTGAGGTTCCACTGTATAAATTATGATAAATCACAAATTATGGTAAATTATAGTACCAATGAGATACAGTAAACAAGAAGAGATATGCAAAGAGATTGATAGATCTGTATTTATATGTTCTACAGATTCTTAGGAAGAATATTAGCAAAGAAGAAAGTGTTTATCAGAAAAGACAGACTTTTTGCACACGAGTCCTTTGCTGTTAAATCTCAGAACTGGGATAGAATGTGAACACAAATTTTTTTTTGAACATTATTAACCTGATATAGTAGACACACGGTTGAAATACTGGTTAGACTATAATATCCATCTATAGCGACTATGTACATTTAACCCAAACTCTGCTAGGGTGAGATTTAGAAATGCAGAGTGGTTATCATCTCTAGAGGGATCAAATTGTGTTGCATCGGCAAACACATGCCAAGGTTGAAGGGGATCTGAATTGCTACTTACAAAAAATACTTGGGGATTTCTCAATACTTGTCGTGTCTATAGGTAACAATGACATTCAGGTTGTTTGTGTCTCTGATTGTTAGAGGTAGAGGGTACTGAGTAAGGAGGATTATTAGTCTGTTGCATTCATCGGTCTCTCAAGAACCTCGTCATCATGGCATACTAACTTCATATGATCTGAATACGTTTCTGTATACTGACTAGAACTGATTTCTGTAACTTTATACTTATTGCCACTGACATGTTCGACTACTCGATACAGACCAACAAACTTTTGATCGAGCTTGGCCATAGTGGATGTTTTATTGAAATTAGTCAACCTAACTCTATAACCTTCCTTAATTTTGGTTGGTGACTCATCCACAACTCTATTTCCAAAGTGCTTTCCTATATCCTTCCTAAATCTGAATTTTTCCAACTTATAGCCATTGCTGTGAGACCTGACTTAACTAGATATTTTTAGCACACTATTTACATTCCTGAATTCCTGTTTTTCATTTATTCATCACAATCATATCCCAGCTAACTCTACGCCGTTCTAGAGAGTGCCGATTCAGGGCCCTCGGTTTATCATCATAGGGAAGATTTCTCATACATGGGATCAACTTTGTCATCCTCCTCTATACGTTTTCCAGTGTATTTATATCTGTTCTGTAATAGTGACCAGAACTGTGCAGCATATTCTAAATGAGGCCTAACCAAAGACATATAGAGTTGATAAACAACCTGAGAACATCTGTTATTTTTACTTCTTGATATGAAGACAAGGATTTTTTTAGTTTTATTGCAAACACGTGTACACTATCATGGCTTCAGATTACTGCTAACCAGGACTTCTAAATCCTTTTCACAATCAGTAATACTAATATCTACATTATTTAGTTTACATGTGTATGGTTAGTTTCCTGTCCAACATTTAGAACTTTGCATTTGTCTATATCAAACTGCATCTGCCACATCTCCGACCACTGCATCAATCTATTCAGATCATTCTGGAGCGCTCTAATGTCCTCGTTAGAAAGAATTGGACGGCCTATTTGGGTGTCATAAGCAAATTTGCTGATGTTGCTATTTATTCCCTCGTCTATCGAAAGCCTTATTGAAGTCCATATGCACAATATCATATACAATACCACGAACAACCTCCTCAAATGCCTTAGTGAAAAAGTTAGTAACAGGAATGCCCCTTTGTAAAACCGTGTCTAGAATCAATAATCAATTTAGGCCTTTCAAGATGGTTACGAATTGCCTCGGCAATTATTGATTCATAAATTTTCCCCAAATGAAGGTAAGGCTTATTGGTCTCTAGTTCGAAGGTAAGGACTTGTCACCTTTGTGAAGGCTTACTCAGCCCTGTAACAACTTCAGACAGTATTACCCAGGCTGGCTCCTCCTCAGGAAAATTAGTGAATAGAAAAAGAAATAATAACAGACAAACATAAACACTTTATTATATAGAAAATATAAAATATAAAACACTTAAATATGAAATATTAATCCTACATTAAAGAAAATGAAAAATGAAAAATATAAATGATAACTGAATTCAATGCTAATTTAAAACTTGGGTGTCTGGTGTTGGTGACACTGCTTGTTGAAATCGTAGCAGTTGCTGATGTGGGGGGATGGGGTCGCAGGTGTTGGTGACCACCACTGGCTAGTTCTTCACAGAGAATCGCCGTGATTATTATCCCGATGACAGGAAAGCAGGTTCTTTACCGCTGCAATGCTGTGGAGTTACATCCTGCACTTTCATACAGGTGCACAGGTAGTTCAATACAAAATGGAGAAGTCTCTGGACGTTAGTCCTTCTCCTGTTCTGCTCGTTGATTGCCAGGTGACCCTCACTGTCATCCAAGCTGAAAAGATAGACAGGTTACCCACTGCTTAAATAATCACTCTCCATGGCAGTGTACAATACTCAAAAGACGTGGTGATTATTACAACAGTCAACATAGAGCAAGACTGAAAGGACTAAGTTTATTATTGGTCAAAAGTGAAGCTTTTAACCAATAAATCCACTAGAATACAAGGCAGGCATGTACTTACAGTAGTGTTGGGAGCTGTGAGTCGAGTGATTTACTGTTTGACCAGAGCCCCACACGTCACCTTTCGGGGGGGGGGGGGAGGTGGAAGAGGGAGGGGAAGGGATAGCGGGAGCTAGACTGACCCTACGTTAACAAGCAGCCGGCAATCAAACTATCACTTTAGGGGTGGGGGAGAAAAGGCGGGAAAAACGGGAGCGTGACTTACCCTACCTTAACTAGTAGCCGGCAGACAAACTATCAATTTAGGGGTTGGGGGAGAAAAGGCGGGAATATCGGGAGCTAGACTGACCCTACCTTAACGAGTAGCCGGCAATGAAACTATTGTTACTATATATTCCCTCTCTACTCCTATCTATTGAACTTTTCCCTCACACTCCCCCATACCAAGACTTATAGTCAAGGAGTATAAGAAGAATAGGCGAGGAAAAAGTTCTAACATGTGGAAGTCGCGTAAGGCAACAAATCTTCTACTGACTGTCACGACTTAACCAGTCAGAGAAATAATTGGATGAACCATTGATATACACAATATGGAACTTAAAAGCCTGGAGTGCCAATGTCCACCTCAAGAGGCGACTGTTGGTTCCCTTAAAAGTTTCTAGGTATATCAAAGGTTTGTGGTCCGTTTCTAAAATGAATTCTTTTCCCAGCAAATAAAATTTAAGTTTGGAGATACCCCACACAAGGGCTAAACATTCCTTTACTATTGTGGAGTATCTTGTTTCTGCGGGAAGGAGTTTCCGGCTTAGGAAGCATACAGGGAAGGGAGTACCCTCATGGTATTGTAGTAACACTGCACCTAAGTCAGTATTGGAGGCATCAGTTCTCAAACAAAATGTTTTATTAATATCAGGAATCTTAAGTATAGGGTCTTTTGAAAAGATGCTTTTAATCTCATTAAACTTTTCCCGAGCTACGTCGGAAAGTTCAAGAGGTTCCTTCACAGACTTTTTAAGGAAGTCGGATAAGATGCCTGTAAGATCAGTAAGGTTCGGGATAAACCATGCATAAAAATTTACAGAACCAAGAAAGCTTCGCATGAGCTTCTTGGTTTTGGAGAATTTAAATTCTAATAAAGCTTTGATCTTACTGGGGAGAGGCTGCAGAGAGTTATTAGAAAGTATCAGTCCAAGATATCTAATCTTGTTATACCCAAGGAAGCATTTCTTCGGCTTGGCAGTGAGGCCATGTGAGCTTAACCTATGCAAAACTGATGTTAATGTTTGGATATGTTCGCCCCACGTAGATGTCATTACGTAAATGTTAACAAAATAAACTGAAACATTTGGCATATTACCCAAGACCTTTCTCATCAGTCTCACGTAGGTAGCACAGGCAGTTACCAAACCGAAGGGCATAGTTCTATACTGCATCAGTCCTTGGTGTGTAGGAAAAGCGGTGTACTGCTTAGAAGAAGGATCTAACATTACTTGATGATATGCCTGTGCAATATCAATCTCTGAAAAGAAGGAAGCGTCATAAAATTTGTGTAGATCGCTATCTATTAAGGGCATAGGCTCAGCATCCCACCGAGTTATAGCATTAAGGCCTCTGAAGTCAATAGCAAGTCTATATGAATTATCCTCCTTCTTAACCATGACTACTGGTGAGCAATATGCAGATACTGAAGGTTCAATGATCTTTAGTTTTAATAATTTCTCTACCTCTCGGTCAAATGCATCCCTAAGGTGAACTGGAACTGGGTATAATTTTCATTTGATAGGATTGTCCGTCAATAAGTCAATCTTATGGACTACCGTGGAGGTAACACCTGGAATATCAGTAAAGACGTCTGAAAAGTTACTCACACATTGAAGTAGTTCATATCTCTTATGGTCATCCAAAGATTCATTAATATTAATGTTGGTTGCATCCGAGTGGCCAAGAGTCACCAAGTCATGTAGTTCTTCATCATAGTCTAAGTTAGAGGTGTCAATTACGCACACTTTACATTCTTCAGTTGTCTTATCAAGTTTGTGTGGAAAAACTAAGTCAAAGTTGTTAAGGCAGTTAACCGAATTTCTTCGGTAATATTTCTTAAGGATGTTGATATGATAAAGCTTAGGTTTCCCCTTGACTTCTATGAGGTAGTCAACTTTCCCACAAATTTTTAATACTTTATATGGACCTTTCCATGCTACTAATAATTTATTTGACTTGGTAGGCAAAAGTACAAGAACTTCATCACCTACTTTAAAACTTCTCCTCTGACTTTTGGAATCAAAATAGGTTTTGTACTGGTCCATTGACAAGCTTAGGTTTTTCGAAACTATGTCAGAGGTCTCCTCAAGTTTGGATCTAAGGTCAAGGAGAAACTGGTAAGAAGACTAAACCTCAGCATTTACCTCCTCATTAGTCCATAAGTCATGAAGGATGGACAATGGGCCTCTGGCCTGTCTACCATAGAGAAGTTCAAAAGGTGAAAACCCCAAAGAGTCACTGGGAACTTCCCTCATGGCAAACAAAGCACAGGGTAGGTAACGATGCCACTCCTTAGGTTTAAGGGAGCAAAGTTTCCTTAAAATGGACTTGAGAATCGAATGCTGGCGCTCAATCCTCCCATTACAGCTGGGATGATAGGGTGTGGTGAAGAGAGGCTTCACTCCCAGAAGTTGGTATAGATGTTGCATTAAGTCAGATGTGAATTGCGTCCCACGGTCAGACAAAATTTCTCTAGGGATGCCCACTCTGGAGAAGATGGACAAAAGGGCTTCAGCCACCTCTGTAGTAGTTATGGTCTTTAAGGGAACGGCTTCAGGGAAACTCGAAGCATAATCAACTAATGTTAATATATATCTATGTCCCCCAGATGAAAGTGGAGATAAAGGACCAACGATGTCAATAGCTACTCTTTCAAACGGTACCGTAAAGATAGGCATTTTGACCATAGGTACTCGCCTGGTACCTCGGGAGGATGACAGTTGGCAAACTTTACACGATCTACAATAGTTAGTGACATCTGAGGACATTTTAGGCCAAAAATAGGTTTCCCTAATTTTATTTAAAGTTTTACGATGCGAGAAATGTCCGGCCACTGGCAGGTCATGAGCCATTTTAAGAACAGTCTCTCTGCATTGACTTGGAACAACTAAGATGGAATAGTCTATCTCATCTGAATTTAATTTGAATACTGACTTGTGCAAGATACCTTTTATATATTCAAATTTATATGAAAAGTTTTTCCTTTGCATAACTTGATTTTGTTTAGCAGCATTATGGCAATTCTGAAGGGAAGGGCAATTACGTTGTAACTTGACAAAGGAGTCCCTCGATATATCTAAAGGCTTAAAGTCAGGGAAAATCAAAGGATGGACAGTCGGGGAAGCATGGGCTTTGGTCTGAGCCCTAGTCAAGACATTTATGGTATCGGAGGTGATACCTTCACTTTCATCTAACAAGTGAACCGGTGATCCTACTACCTCGCTTTCGAGAGTAGCATCACTGGTTTTTAATCCCACATGAATCTCACGAGACATTGTCTCATCTGAACTTTCGAGGGGCTTCTCCGACTCTACAAGAAGAGGATCTGAAACACTTATATCCATCTTTGGTGATGAAAGGTCAACCTCAGAAGGAAGAATGGCACCTTTAACATTACCTATTAGTACGGAGCAAGAAGTGATGGGAGCTAGTACGGCTTCAGACCAACCTGTGAACCATTTAGACCTAATGTAACTATGGATGGTAGGAAAAGTGTCTGTACGGCCCAAGTCTGAAAGTATAGCAGAGGAATGAGTTTCTTTAAGATTAGGGAACAGCTTATCAGAAATTACTATACATGTGCATCCAGTGTCTCGTAAAATGGTAGATACATTAAGTCCATTAACTGTTCCTGAACAGAAGGATGCTTGGTCATTACAGTCTTTAAAACATCTTCCAACTTTTGGACCTTCTTAGAAGGACAATCTGGACGTTTATGTCCCTTAACACCACACAAATGACAAACAGGAATAAAAGAAGTCATTTTACTTTCCACTAGAGGCTTTGATTTCTTCAGGTCTGATGAACCCTTGCCCTTAGGGTTCGATCCCTTTAGGTCTTTATAGGAATTGTGAGCCTCAGCATACAGGTCAGCAGCCTCAGCAACTTCCTCAGCTTTAATCAGGTTACGTTCTCTGATGAATGTTCGTATCTGATGGGGAAGAGCTGTCAGGAACTGGTCAGCAACCATGAAGTCTCTAAGAGATTCATAACTGTGATCAATTCCTGAACTCTCTATCCAAAAGTCGAACAAACGAAAGAGTGTTACCTGTAACTGTTGAAAGTTCTGGCCAGGCTGTAAGATGGCATACCTGAAATCTTTCCTGTAAGAATTTGTGGTTTTTTGATATGCTTTAAGGATTGCCTTCTTCAGTAGGTTATAATTACATATGATATCCTGCGACAAAGTTGCATAGATATTTAAGGCTGTACCAGAAAATAACATTCCTGACCTGATAGCCCAGGAGTCAGCAGGCCATTCACAGAGGGTAGCGGTATTTTCAAACCTGATAATGTAAGAAGTTATGTCTTCCCCCTCTGTGAAGGGAGGTAAATTAGGTGTTGGAATATGTGTACTAGCTGCACGTTGTTCCATTACTCCTTCCTCTAATTGTTGTGTAAAAGTTAACTTTTTATTCTCTAATTCAAGGCAAGATTTTTCGAGCTCGCGATCCTTTTCTCTTTCCTCAAGTTCTCTTAATTTAACTTGTTCTTCACGTATCTTAGCTTGTTCCTCACGTTCCCGAGCTCTTTCCTCACAATCAAGTCTATCACGCTCTTTTTGGTCTTCTCGCTCTCTTTCTAACTGTCTTTCTCGGATTTCTCTCTCAATTCTCTCTCTCTCCTTTTTCTCTTCTCTTTCAATTCTCTCACTCTCCTTATTCTCTTCTCTTTCCCTTTCTAACTGTCTTTCTTCTCTCTCAATTCTCTCTCTTTCAAGTCTTTCCTGGCTCTTAGCACTAATGAAAGATTCTAAATTTTTCCCTGTTATTCCTAACTTACTTCCAGCATTCATCCAAAACTGGTATTCATCCATACTTGCAAGAATAACTTAAACTATCAGGGGAAAATGAAACGGGTATTAAAGAAAACGGAGGGTTTAATTCCTGCTCTGCTCAAACTGTAAATAAACCAGAGGGCTCGATTCCTGCTTCAATTAAACAATACGTATTAATGAAAACGAAGGGTTCTATGCCGGCTCCGAGCAAACAGTAAGTAGAATGGGGTCCCTTGACCATCCAATCTTCTCACCAACAAATCAAGAGTGTCCTATGACAGTTCCCTTGATATAATGAAGAGCTCAATGAAACAAGTTGTCACTGGAAAATCTCGGGTCCCTAGAGTCTAATCCTCCAAAGTGTTTCAAGCTACATATAAAAGTGGCAGAATTAAATATTATATCCTGCCTGACTTGACTTACAATAAATTGAGACTATAACAATCACCAAATCTTTCAAATACCTGTACCGTAGTCCTACCATAGAGAATGATTACTCATGGCTGGTGGTAACCGTCTGTGGTATGCGGCGTTGAAGTTCCAATGGTAGATTCGAGATGGAGTTGAATCTTGATTCAGTAGCGTTGATCCTGGCAAGGTCGCCACTTGTGAAGGCTTACTCAGCCCTGTAACAACTTCAGACAGTATTACCCAGGCTGGCTCCTCCTCAGGAAAATTAGTGAATAGAAAAAGAAATAATAACAGACAAACATAAACACTTTATTATATAGAAAATATAAAATATAAAACACTTAAATATGAAATATTAAACCTACATTAAAGAAAATGAAAAATGAAAAATATAAATGATAACTGAATTCAACCCTAATTTAAAAATTGGGTGTCTGGTGTTGGTGACACTGCTTGTTGAAATCGTAGCAGTTGCTGATGTGGGGGGATGGGGTCGCAGGTGTTGGTGACCACCACCGGCTAGTTCTTCACAGAGAATCGCCGTGATTATTATCCCGATGACAGGAAAGCAGGTTCTTTACCGCTGCAATGCTGTGGAGTTACATCCTGCACTTTCATACAGGTGCACAGGTAGTTCAATACAAAATGGAGAAGTCTCTGGACGTTAGTCCTTCTCCTGTTCTGCTCGTTGATTGCCAGGTGACCCTCACTGTCATCCAAGCTGAAAAGATAGACAGGTTACCCACTGCTTAAATAATCACTCTCCATGGCAGTGTACAATACTCAAAAGATGTGGTGATTATTACAACAGTCAACCTAGAGCAAGACTGAAAGGACTAAGTTTATTATTGGTCAAAAGTGAAGCTTTTAACCAATAAATCCACTAGAATACAAGGCAGGCATGTACTTACAGTAGTGTTGGGAGCTGTGAGTCGAGTGATTTACTGTTTGACCAGAGCCCCACACGTCACCTTTCGGGGGGGGGGAGGTGGAAGAGGGAGGGGAAGGGATAGCGGGAGCTAGACTGACCCTACGTTAACAAGCAGCCGGCAATCAAACTATCACTTTAGGGGTGGGGGAGAAAAGGCGGGAAAAACGGGAGCGTGACTTACCCTACCTTAACTAGTAGCCGGCAGACAAACTATCAATTTAGGGGTTGGGGGAGAAAAGGCGGGAATATCGGGAGCTAGACTGACCCTACCTTAACGAGTAGCCGGCAATGAAACTATTGTTACTATATATTCCCTCTCTACTCCTATCTATTGAACTTTTCCCTCACATGAAACTAAGTGATTTGTGATCGCTTTCCCCAAGCTCATCATTAACCTCAAGATTACTAATTAGTGTTTCTTTGTTGGCAAGAACCGAGTCAAGCAGATTGTTTCTTATAATTGGTTCTGTCACAACCTGTTTTAGAAAGCAATCCTGAACTGTATGAAGAAATTCACTGTCACATTGTTCCAATCAATTTGTCTGAAGTTAAAATCTCCGATTAACGCAACATTTTCATATCTAGACGCCTTATGAATTTCGTTCCATAGCAGCTTACTGCACTCCCATTCAAGGTTTGGGGGCCTATAAATCACACCCAAAATCAATTTTTTTCATGACTCTCTAGAAACTGTAGCCAAACAGATTCTGTGTTTCTAGTCTTATATCTTGTCTAACAAAAGAATTTAAACTATCTCTGACATACATCGCCACTCTACCACCCTTCCTGTTGACCCTATGTGGAATAATTTATAACGCTGTATGTTGCATTCAAAAGGCATTTCTCTATCTTTTCAGTTGAACTAGGTCTCCATTATTGTAATAATATCTATACTACCTCCACTTGCAAGTAATCTTAGCTCATCTATCTTATTCTTAGCCTACTTCTATTTGTTTAGTAAACCTTAAGGGAGCTAGTCACTCGTTGCTTGCCTTCTACTGTCTCATTTCTTTGTTGAACAATTGCTTTGACTTTACTAGCAACTTTATTTTGAATATTGTCTTTTAAACATGTCCATGCAGTATCATGGTTATATCTGCCGTTTTCAAACCTAGTACTGCAGTATGATTGTTTCCCAGAAACACCCATACCTATAATCTTTCAGCTTAAGGTCCTAGACAAGTCATCAATGATCCCCCCTCAATCGAATTGGCTGATGCAACCACTCCAGCCCCAGAGAGATGAAACCCATCCCTTGCATACAAATCACATTTGTCATAGAATTTGTTCCAGTTATCAATGAATGGGATTGCAAGTTCCTTGCAGTACCTGTTTAGCCAGCAATTTATTCCTATTGCCCTAGACATCCATTCTTTTCCCAATTCCCTTCTGGGCAAGATGCTACGTATGATTGGGTTCCCTCCCCTAGACCTGACTACATCTAAGACTGACCTGTACTCATCCAGCAGCTCCTGTCTCCTGCCCTTTTCGATGTCATTTCCACCAGCACTAAGACAAATAATGGGCTTGTTCCCATTGCCTGACATAATATTATCCATCCTGCTGACTATTTCACCAACACCAGCTCCAGGGAGGCAAACTCTGTCTGACCTTCCTATCTCCATTACAGAAAGCATGGTCGATATGTCTAACCTCAAAGTCTTCCACAATCAGAATATTCGTACCTTGATTAACAGAGGAGTCAGTGGTACCTTTAACCTCACTATCCGCTGAAGAACACTCGTCCTGGAGAAGAGAGAATCGATTTTCTACCTTTTCATTTTCTCTTTTAACCTTCCTTATCTTCCTTCTTCCTGAATTGTGAACCACTTGCCACTTAAAGTGGCTGCCACTCTCCAACTAACTGTTGGTAGCCTTTTCCTCCTTACCAGCTCCAACCATCTCTTATTCACTCCCAAACCCATCTTGGAGAAGCTTCAGTCTCCTATTTTCCCTCCAGAAGTAGTAGAACCTCTTTCCTCATGACTTTATCCTGGGATTCTAAAGCACTACAGCAAGCCATGATGCTCAGTAACACCCCACGCTAATTCCCAGACAGCTTAGGACGAGATGACCTCATGTGACCATTGACCGCAGTGTACAACCACTGACTGCACTTTAAAAATTACTTACTTCATGATGAAGAGAATGGGAAGCAAAACGTGTGATTAGGTCTATTACAACATTTTTAAATAATATAATCAAAACGAGTCACAAGGAGCTCACACGAATTAGGAGCGAAAATTTACACCATTTCAAGAGTTTTTTAACAGTACAATAGCCTTGAACAATAAAAAATCACTGTAGGTTATATAAAATGTCTCAGCACACTCAAATGTCCCTCTAACAGGGCATTAGTGGGGGTTTGGGGTGCGACGTCAGGTGGAGTAGTGTGAGGGTGATGCTAGCGTCAGGTCCTTACACTTAGAACTCGTCGAATTTCGACGAAAATATCATTTACTCGAGGACCGGCACACCTAGGCTCTCTGAAGATGGAACTCAGTAGGTAGGTTCTTTTGACTCAGCACTAATGCCAGCAAGAAAGACGTTCTACAGGACTGAACCCAAGGAAGTGATAGCCAGAAAAAATGTACTAGATTACCATACAATGAGAATCTGGTTTGCCTACGTGAGGCATTAAAACAGATTAATATAAACTTTACTTTCAAGAATACAGGGACTGTGAAACAAAGACTGATAAAAAACACCCTCCAAAAAAGTTGGTGGGCTTTACAAGATCCCATGTACTTAGTGTCCTCTCTAATATATTGGTCAAACAGGTAAATTTCTGGAAACCAGAATAGGCCAACATAAATACTCAGTCAGGACAGGGCACAAGTCGAATGCTATCTTTAACCACGTTAGTTCATGTAATCACCCACCGGAATGGGATGCTGCCCAGATTATAGTACCAAACAGTTCTGTCATGGAAAGAAACATAATTGAATCTTCCCTCTTGAAACATGAAAGGAATACAGTATAAAACTAAAATTATAGGTTATACAAGCTCGATAGCTATTTAGTAGAGCCCTTTCTACACAATCTTAAACAACAAGGCTATTCAAAATCCCAGGACTACTCATTATGCCAGGTGGTTTGATGGATTGATGACGCTCGACCAGTGTCCATGCACCAAAACTTCATACCACGTCAGCTGTGAATGGTTATATAATGCGTCTAACTGATAGAGAACCATACAGTGACAGGCACACAAGATTACGAAATAAGATAAGAAGAGACAAAAGGGTATTAGTAGAAATTAGTAATTTAGATCATAGAAATGTTATCGGAAAAGCATAGATTCCCAAGTAAGGCATATTAACCGACAATGAGAATAGTATACAATATTTAGGAAGAGATACTTCTGAGTACCTCAGTGGAACATTCGAGTAGCCTAGAGGAAGACATTTAAAAGGACAAAGAGCATATTCCATTCCTTTCATTTATTATTAAAAAGGTTACACAGAATATAGCAATCCATGTGTATAGTATCTAATGAGAAATGTATTTTCTCAAACCATATGACCTGTTATAAATGACTAGAAAAAGATGGGGGCTGGTGATTAATTCTTATAATTTCATACCTGACATCTCAGAAACCCTCTTACCCCATATGGGGGAGTACGGGGATGGCAGTTGGGTGGGGTTGGCACTGACCACAGATCACAGTCTAAGGGAAACCGTGGACGGTGACACATCTGCACTATGCTACCCTGAGAACTCTCCCTTCTTTAGTTGCTCTATTGCAACGTTGCACAGCTCCTAATGATGAGTGAGCCGAACACATATCGACATCAATGATATGCCTCCCCAAGCGTCCATTATTATTATTATTATTATTATTATTATTATTATTATTATTATTATTATTATTATTATTATCATTACTTTTATTTCTACTACTACTGCTATTATTATATTGTATTTTAGAGAAATAAATTTCTTTTTTTCATGCAAAATGCATTCAGGTTATGATAAACTCCAGCTTGACATACCTTGACTAACCAGTAAAAATTGTTGACATAATGAGGAGTATTTTCCCCGACAGTCGAACAATAATTTGATTGAGTGGACATTCCTATCATGCTGTCAGATTAATATTCATTGACGCCACATGATATAATATTCATTATGCTATAATTGTTGCAAAATAATGTACTGTCAATGGTACCTTGTTGACATTACGTTATTTTATAATTGGGAGGGAGGGAGCAGTGTTACTTTGGTAGTAATGATGTGAAGTCATTCACTTTCCTATATTATTTACGTATTAAAGCCGAATATGGTAAGCATTTAATTTCATCTCCTTTCAGATAATATTTTCAACGAGGGCACTCACTGTGAACATTATTAATTTAGTAATATTTGCTTTCCATTAAGAAACATGATCCTGTAATCAATACTGTACTCGTTTATGGAATTGTGTATAGGAGAGAAAGGTGAAAAGCAGTTCTTTACAGAAATCACCTAAACTAAATATTCCTCTTCTTCCTCTTTAGGAGAGTACAGTGCTACAAGAGCCAGTTGTATTAAGGATTAGTCTAATTTCAGAAATTACTTAAAATGCTTAAAATGTCAGACTGCAAATAACCTCTGCTAGAGGATCTTCAATGCAACTATTATTATTATTTCTCTCATTCTAAAGTTCCCTTATGGGATACGGATAAATGCTTAGTGGTCTCTGGATCCTAGGGTAAGTTAATATGTATGTGTAAGGGAAAGCCAGCTGTCTGATATCTTGGAATTTAATGCTAAGTTGCAAATGTACTTGTCTAATTTCCTCCCATATAGCTGGTGCTCAAATATTAACTCCATGGTAAAATCTGATTTACGTCCTCCTTATTAAGCTTCTTATATAGTCCACTTTCATTCATCAATTATTTTACTTTATTTTCTGAGCATTTATCTCTGTTTACACGATGTCGGAGAGAATGTCTGAGGGAGAACCTGGGCGCTGAAAAGCCCTCTCTGGAAGGTGAATAGAAATTAGTAATAATGGTAAAATTATCAATAAAATGTTAGGTAGATGGACACAAATGCAACTGACGTGATATTTTAATATTATTAGGAGCCCTTTGATTGAACTTTGTATAGAAAGGGGTTTAGTTATAGGTAATACATATTTTAAGAAAAAGAGGATAAATAAGTATACAAGATATGATGTAGGGCGAAATGACAGTAGTTTGTTGGATTATGTATTGGTAGATAAAAGACTGCTGAGTAGACTTCAGGATGTACATGTTTATAGAGGGGCCACAGATATATCAGATCACTTTCTAGTTGTAGCTACACTGAGAGTAAAAGGTAGATGGGATACAAGGAGAATAGAAGCATCAGGGAAGAGAGAGGTGAAGGTTTATAAACTAAAAGAGGAGGCAGTTAGGGTAAGATATAAACAGCTATTGGAGGATAGATGGGCAAATGAGAGCATAGGCAATGGGGTCGAAGAGGTATGGGGAAGGATTAAAAATGTAGTGTTAGAGTGTTCAGCAGAAGTTTGTGGTTACAGGAAAGTGGGTGCAGGAGGGAAGAGGAGCGATTGGTGGAATGATGATGTAAAGAGAGTAGTAAGGGAGAAAAAGTTAGCATATGAGAAGTTTTTACAAAGTAGAAGTGATGCAAGGAGGGAAGAGTATATGGAGAAAAAGAGAGAGGTTAAGAGAGTGGTGAAGCAATGTAAAAAGAGAGCAAATGAGAGAGTGGGTGAGATGTTATCAACAAATTTTGTTGAAAATAAGAAAAAGTTTTGGAGTGAGATTAACAAGTTAAGAAAGCCTAGAGAACAAATGGATTTGTCAGTTAAAAATAGGAGAGGAGAGTTATTAAATGGAGAGTTAGAGGTATTGGGAAGATGGAGGGAATATTTTGAGGAATTGTTAAATGTTGATGAAGATAGGGAAGCTGTGATTTCGTGTATAGGGCAAGGAGGAATAACATCTTGTAGGAGTGAGGAAGAGCCAGTTGTGAGTGTGGGGGAAGTTCGTGAGGCAGTAGGTAAAATGAAAGGGGGTAAGGCAGCTGGGATTGATGGGATAAAGATAGAAATGTTAAAAGCAGGTGGGGATATAGTTTTGGAGTGGTTGGTGCAATTATTTAATAAATGTATGGAAGAGGGTAAGGTACCTAGGGATTGGCAGAGAGCAAGCATAGTTCCTTTGTATAAAGGCAAAGGGGATAAAAGAGAGTGCAAAAATTATAGGGGGATAAGTCTGTTGAGTATACCTGGTAAAGTGTATATTAGAGTTATAATTGAAAGAATTAAGAGTAAGACGAAAATAGGATAGCAGATGAACAAGGAGGCTTTAGGAAAGGTAGGGGGTGTGTGGACCAGGTGTTTACAGTGAAACATATAAGTGAACAGTATTTAGATAAGGGTAAAGAGGTTTTTGTGGCATTTATGGATTTGGAAAAGGCGTATGACAGGGTGGATAGGGGCGTAATGTGGCAGATGTTGCAAGTGTATGGTGTAGGAGGTAGGTTACTGAAAGCAGTGAAGAGTTTTTACGAGGATAGTGAGACTCAAGTTAGAGTATGTAGGAAAGAGGGAAATTTTTTCCCAGTAAAAGTAGGCCTTAGACAAGGATGTGTGATGTCACCGTGGTTGTTTAATATATTTATAGATGGGGTTGTAAGAGAAGTAAATGCGAGGGTCTTGGCAAGAGGCGTGGAGTTAAAAGATAAAGAATCACACACAAAGTGGGAGTTGTCACAGCTGCACTTTGCTGATGACACTGTGCTCTTGGGAGATTCTGAAGAGAAGTTGCAGAGATTGGTGGATGAATTTGGTAGGGTGTGCAAAAGAAGAAAATTAAAGGTGAATACAGGAAAGAGTAAGGTTATGAGCATAACAAAAAGATTAGGTGATGAAAGATTGAATATCAGATTGGAGGGAGAGAGTATGGAGGAGGTGAATGTATTCAGATATTTGGGAGTGGACGTGTCAGCGGATGGGTCTATGAAAGATGAGGTGAATCATAGAATTGATGAGGGAAAAAGAGTGAGTGGTGCACTTAGGAGTCTGTGGAGACAAAGAACTTTGTCCTTGGAGGCAAAGAGGGGAATGTATGAGAGTATAGTTTTACCAACGCTCTTATATGGGTGTGAAGCGTGGGTGATGAATGTTGCAGCGAGGAGAAGGCTGGAGGCAGTGGAGATGTCATGTCTGAGGGCAATGTGTGGTGTGAATATAATGCAGAGAATTCGTAGTTTGGAAGTTAGGAGGAGGTGCGGGATTACCAAAACTGTTGTCCACAGGGCTGAGGAAGGGTTGTTGAGGTGGTTCGGACATGTAGAGAGAATGGAGCGAAATAGAATGACTTCAAGAGTGTATCAGTCTGTAGTGGAAGGAAGGCGGGGTAGGGGTCGGCCTAGGAAAGGTTGGAGGGAGGGGGTAAAGGAGGTTTTGTGTGCGAGGGGCTTGGACTTCCAGCAGGCATGCATGAGCGTGTTTGATAGGAGTGAATGGAGACAAATGGTTTTTAATACTTGACGTGCTGTTGGAGTGTGAGCAAAGTAACATTTATGAAGGGATTCAGGGAAACCGGCAGGCCGGACTTGAGTCCTGGAGATGGGAAGTACAGTGCCTGCACTCTGAAGGAGGGGTGTTAATGTTGCAGTTTAAAAACTGTAGTGTAAAGCATCCTTCTGGCAAGATAGTGATGGAGTGAATGATGGTGAAAGTTTTTCTTTTTCGGGCCACCCTGCCTTGGTGGGAATCGGCCAGTGTGATAATAAAAAAATATAATAATTATTATTATTGTTAATAATAATTAAAAACATCGAACAGAAACCTCCTACCCCTCCTTCATAGAGCACTATGTAGTACAGGCCAACAGGTATCAATTCCAGCTAAGTGGTCTTTCCCTGGATCGATTCGTAAATATTTCTTTCTCACGCTCCAGTTGCGTGTAAATCCATAATACCCATTTGTCTCCATTCACTTCGATCTAATACACTAGCTCATGATTGATGGGTGTTCAAGCTTTCATCATTTAATATCTTCGCACTCTTTCTGGTACAATAAAATTCTCATTTCTTTCTACTATGTGTGTATGCGCCCCTTTTGTCATCATGTTCTGTTCCAACCTTTTGAAATGTCCTTATTACCTCAGTATTCAATCATTTGTTCTTTAACATAAACTTTTTGTAATTCCCAACGACCGCCTAGTTTTTGCTCCTCTAAGTACCATAATATTTGCACATCACTTTGAGTTCATACTGCCTTCAGCCTCTTTCCTTTAACGAATGTATTACTCTTCTTGGAATTACGTCTCGATACGCACTTTCCCTTTCCCTTCCAGTATATTTTCTTTGTTTTACTTCCTCCTTCACAAACCAGTCTGCCGACACGCATACTCACTACCATCTAAATACATTTACTTGTACAGTTCTCCGTCCCTCCCCTCTGATACGCTGTATTTCACTGTTTGCATATTTATTTTATTAGCTTCACTTTGCTCTTTTCTATGGTCAATTGTATGTTCTTTCTTTTGCACACCTTTCCAGATTTCTTCGCCAGCCGTAGTTAGCTCTCTTCAGATCCTTCCAATATATCCATATTATTTTTTTTATATTTTATTTAAAAGAACAGAAGGGTACATACAAGTAGCATACAATGATAATATACATGGTCTTATAACAAAAACATACAGATATAACAGACATATCATCCACATCAAAGGGGTATAAGACCAATACCCTTTCATAATTTAACACATCCCACATATATATAAACAAAAAGTCTAATAATTATCCACAAAAACCGGAACATTACCCTGTAACGGTGAAAACCAAATCTCCATTGCATTTCTGGTACGTCAAGTTTTAACATACGTAACAACAAACTAAAACATGGAATAAAAACTAGACCTATACATACAATTAAATTCTTACATCAATTAACAACCAGCAGATGTTAATGAGTATACACAACCAACTTTAACCCACATAATTTTGAAAAACCAATTCTCAGGTGCTACAATACCACTCTCCTCCATCTATAAACTTAAAACATGTAACTGAAGGGTGTGAAGGCTTACTCAGCCCTGTAACAACTTCAGACAGTATTACCAAGGCTGGCTCCTCCTCAGGAAAATTAATGAATAGAAAAAGAACAAAAACTGACAAACATAAACACTTTATTATTTTAGAAAATATAAAATATAAAACACTTAAATATGAAATATTAATCCTACCCTAAAGAAAATGAAAAATGAAAAATATAAATGATATCTGAATTCAACGCTAATATATATATATATATATATATATATATATATATATATATATATATATATATATATATATATATATATATATATATATATATATATATATATAAAACTTGGGTGTCTGGTGTTGGTGACACTACGTGTTGTTGAAATCGTAGCCGTTGCCGCTGATGGGGGGGGGTCGCAGGTGTTGATGTCAACCCACCAGCTCGTTCTTCACAAATTTTCTAGCCGTCAATAATTCGTCCAGATGACAGGAAAGCAAGTTTTTTCCACTGCAATGATGAGGGGTTATATCCTGCTACTTGCATACACAAACAGGTAAGTGGATCAGAAATTGGGACGCCTCAGAACGTTAGTCTGTCTCCTTCAATTTCTACTCGTTGATTAGCAGGTGACCCTCTCTGTCCTTTCAAGCTGTAAAGAGAGACAGATTACCCACTGCTTAAGAAATCACTCTCCATCATAAGTACAATACCTAAAAGATGTGGTGATTATTAAAACATTTTAACCTATCAAGACTGAAAGGACTAAGTTAATTATTGGTCAAAAGTGAAGCTTTCAACCAATAAGTCCACTAAAATATGATCAGGCGTGTACTTACAGTAGTGTTGGGAGCTGTGAGTCGAGTGATTTACTGTTTGACCGGAGCCCCACACGTCACCTTTCGGGGGGAGGGAGAGAAGGGAGGGGAAGGGATAGCGGGAGCTGGACTTACCCTACCTTAACAAGTAGCCGGCAATGAAACTATTGTTACTATATACTCCCTCACTACTCCTATCTATTGAACTTTTCCCTCACAAAGGATAACATTGCACAGCCATGGTACACAAAATCTAGTGCAGTACCTTCACACTGACATCACGAAATATTCCAGAAAAAAAAACTTTTCCCCCCCCCCGTTTGTCCTACGTCCCCAAGAACGGGGTTCATTGAAAGTGCATAATACAAAAGTCCCCAAAGTCAATGTATACAAAGCAACAAAGAAAATTAATATTAATACATGGGGTTACAAAGGAACCAAAGTAAATTTTAAAATAAAACACCAATTGCAATACATAATACAAGACATGATACGCACCAAGTATAAATTAAAAGTGCTGCTTTATCCTGCTAAGACCAAAACCTGCATGTACCACAAAAACCGGTGACTTGAGTCTAAACTGACACAGCTAGGCTCTTAAAACCCAGATCCCAAGGACTTGTTATCCTGGTTATAATGAGTATTTCGAACACATGGAACATAACCATTAGTGTTAAAATACCAGGGTGTCTCAAACAAAAAAAAAAACGTTCTTTGAAACATGATTGTTGTCATTATCTTTCTAAGAAGCATCCTTCGTGTTGCTCAAAGGCAAACCATACCCGTGATACAACCTTACAAACCAGACAAAACCTGGCAAAACTACATCTTATACACCTCAAATACACCAGCAAACAGAAAAAAAATCCTACCCACCCTTACATCCCCCGAAAAGGAGACCAACCCTTTGCCCACCCTCAGCGACTCCGACAAAGGGTACCCACAGTGAGGCTCCGATAAACTTCTGGGAAACCGGTTCCCCAAAGCGCCCCATAAACAAGCCTATTCCTACACTTCGTTTTATAGAACCTTGCCGCCAACGCTTTTACCCTCAAATCTCCAGTTAACTCCCGCATTCCCCAAGAAATATTTAAATAGTCTACTATGACATACCTTATAGCCCTTCCCACATCCTTTGGCACACCACGTACATCTAACAATAATGCCCTTAAAAGCGGCAAACGAACATTCTCAAAAGTCTGATAACCCCTCTCGTCCATAATCTCACCCCCTCCAAGGAGGGACAAAAAAAGACAGCATGAAATGCCGTTTCAGCACCACCACAATGCAAGCAAGATGCCTCGTCCACGAACCCCATGCGTCTCAATACCTCCTTGGAGGCCAGAATCCCCATGATAAAAGGTACACTAATTCCCTTACTCTAGCTTACTAAATTCCCTCCAAATGATCTGCCAATCATACGTTGGGTACACGGCAACCCCTTGCAAGACTCCCTGCCCTCCCACAGCCTGCACCAACCTTTTTACTTTTAGGTTGGCCATCTGTTGCACTATCAATAAAATCCTCAACACATCCTCACAAACCCACAAGTCCTTGCCACTCCACCATCTACGAGCCTCCTCCATAATCCTTCCTACTGTAACGCCCCACATACCCCCTTCCCTAATATACCTTTGCTTGATATAGATAGCCATTACTCGCAGACCCAACGCCAACAAACCTAAACCCCCTCGTTGAACATCCGTCATAACTAGCTCCTTACATAACCACGCCCACCCCAAAATCCCACACAAACTTTAACGCCCTCCGCTGGATTTCCAAAATGTCCTGCACCCGTAAGGGGAACACCTCCGCTACCCCCATACCTTGCTATAGACAAGTGAGTTGACCACCACTGCCCTCTGATGCAATGCTAGATCCTTCGCACTTAAACCTCTAAGTCTACCCAAAACCTTTCCCATAACAGGTTCCGAATTGACCCTCCTGCAGTCCTGCACCTCCGCCATATACTATATCCCATATACCCTGATCCTATCCACCACTGTCCATCCTAACCCTTCCCCCAAGCTCCACTTATCCAATTACCCACCTCCAGTAACCTTGATTTCACCATTATTACCAAAAATCTGAATCGCTCTACCCACCCTCCTTAAGGCTTCCTTACCCCTAAAAAAAAACAGTTGTATCATCCACATATCCAGCAATACCCCCCGGCACCCCCCATCCATCTCCTGTCTGTCCATCACCCCCTCAACAAGCTCATAGAATGGATTCTGCACACAAGCAAAAAGCAGCTTTGATAGAGGGCATCCCTGCCTCAAACCTCTCTGTATCCACGCAATCATTTGCATTCTCCCAATCTAACCCGAGTATTCTCCACTCCTGAACAGTTCTCAATAAAATCCCTGATAAAACCATGTCCGTCCCTCACCCTTCTCCCCAGAATACCAAACTGCCCCCTATGTATTACAAAACCCAGTACTTTCCTCATCCTGTTGCCCAAAATCTTAGCAAAAACTTGTAATCCGAGCTCATTAACGAAATCGCTCGATAATCTCTCAAGACTCGTCCCTCCTTCTTTTTTGGCACTAGCACTGTGTCACCCGTTTTTTGCGATTTCCTCATCCTTCCACTACTTAACATACAATTCAAAACCCTCACCAAACAATGCCTTACACCCCCCATGACACCTATAAAAATCGTTCGATATTCCGTCTATCCTCGGTGTCTTACCCTGGCACAGCCCAAAAATCGCCTCCTCCACCTCCGCCTCACTAATGCTACTCTCAAGCTTTTCCCTATCCTGCTCACTTAACACATTTTTGATCCCTTCTTACCCAAACATCCCCTCACCGGTACCCCCTCCCCCCCACGCCTCCTCCATTTCTCCCTAAACCAAAAATCAGCATAAAAACTGATATTTTCCATGGTGGATAGGCCCTATCCCTACACAAAACCACCCTTCCTGATTCTGCCACTATATACGCCAAGATGGTCCTCGTCTGCCTTTCCCAAAACTTCCTGAGTACAAAGCCTGACGGCCTATCTCCCCTTAAAACATCCTCCAACCCCGCCCTAATTCTGATTGCCTCAAACTTTTCATGATGAATCTCTGCAATCCGATTCCATAGACTTTCCATTTCCCCACTCCGCCCAACCCTTTCCCCTCATAACAATCGTTTAACTGTCCTTCAAGATAATTTTGCAATCCATAACGCCACCGTGCCAGCTCCCGTCCCCGAACTTTAAAAAACTCTGCTATCACAATCTTAGCCCTCATTTCCCACCAATCAAGCAAATTTATCGCCCCATTCCTAGTCTCCCAAAATGACATCCAACAATCCGTGAAACCTGTACTTTCACCCTCCTCCCTTAGTAGCCTCACATTCAATTTCCAGTAACCCGCTTAAACACGCACTATACCATCCACCCGCAAATCAGCTATTACCGCCCAATGATCAGAAAAACCCACATCAAAAGTCCTCACCCTCACCACACCTATTCCCTGCCTGACATAAATCCTATCTAACCTCGCCTCATATCCCCTACGAACAAAAGTGTGCTCCACTCCATACTCCCTACTCCCCACCACATCGACAATCCCAACATCCCACAAAACATCTCTCAGAACACCCAAAACACAACCTGCCTCCCTTGGAACCACTTCTCTATTCCTAATCACACAATTTCAATCACCGCCAAACACCTTAATAGCCGGTAACCCCCGCAAATGATACATCAAGATATCTCGCACGAATTCCACTTTCACCCTAGCATTACTGGTCCCTGGCATGTACACTCCCACAAAACAAACCTTCTCGACCCCCCAAAACCCATCCACCCTGACAACCCAACCAACCCCCCTCCTCCCAACCCAGGACACGCAAAGGGCTGGTCTCCTTTACCGCCACAACCACTCCTCCTTTCAATCTTAAAGCATTACTGGAAAACAGCCTATAACCTTTCAAAACCAATTCACATTCTAATCTATGGTTATGTCCTGCAAAAAACAAGCATCAACGATAAATCTCCTTAAAAACCACTTTAACCAAACCCTCTTGACCTCGGTCTTAAGACCATTTACATTGAAAGTCACACACCTGAACTTTACAGGAAAGGCGGCTAACCCCTATGCCACTGGGGCTTACTTGGTCCTCCTTTCATAGGTTTCGAGCTCTCTTTAGCACTCCCCCGTCCTGTCCCTTCCCTCCAACCTTCACCGTTGCAACACCCCCCCCCCGGCGTGCTGTCCCCACCACAGCTGCCCAACCCTTCTTCCCAGGGCACTGCCCCGGTGTGAGGACCTCGTCCATTTCTGACACCTCCGCTGTTCGTTTGCGGGAGCTACCCTCCACACACATATCTTCATCGAGCGTGTCTTCCTGATGAACCTCCACCACCACATCCCTCTCCATTCCAACCTTACTCAAGCCTTTCTCACCTCCTTGCTGTCCGTCCATCACCTTGACACCACATAACCTCTCGGCACCTGCCACACCATGCTCCGACTCCTCCATAAAACCCTTCAACACTGCTTCCAACATCCCCTCCTGGGCAGATTCTGTAATATCCAACGGTCCATCAGGCAGCGATATTCCCCTCCCCGATTCCTCCAGGAGAGTGACACACGTCCCCATAGCCACCTCAGCCCTCTCCACCTTCTCACTCCATAGGTTCATTCTCCGACCTTCCACATCACCCGGCACAACATCCAAGGTTTCTGACTGCTTGTCCACAGATAATACTTGCACCCTAGGGCCCTGTCTCCGGGGACACTGTGCCGCCATGTGCTCATAAGAGTCACATAAACAGCACGTCCTCCTCTGCCCTGCATAGTGCACAAAAACTTAAGTCCTATAGCCGTCCAATGTGACATACGATGGTATCAGACAATTCAGGGACATTTTTAGTGTGAAGGATCTTTCTGGCAGCCCCTTATATGGGCAGTCCCTCCACATCCCCATGCTCGTCGAATGGATAGTCCCATAACCAATGAATGCGTCCTGAAGACTATATGCCGTCACCTCAAAAGGTACATTCCATACCTTCACCCAAGTAAAATACTTAGAGACGTCATGCATGCACACCTCCACTGCCGAATTCACGCTCATTCTCCGTTCTTGAAATTCATCGATGATGCTGGAGTAAAAACCGGCCCACATGAACTTCACAAAGACCCTTGTCATAAACGTCCCTGATGATGCCTGGGAGCAGAACGTTCATTGTA
>NW_027197593.1:37500-55000 GCF_038502225.1 Cherax quadricarinatus
CCAACCCAACCCAACCCAACCCAACCCAACCCATCCCAACCCAACCCAACCCAACCAAACCAAACCCAACCCAACCCAACCCAACCCATCCCAACACAACCCAACCCAACCCAACCCAACCCAACCCAACCCAACCCATCCCATCCCAACCCAACCCAACCCAACCCAACCCATCCCATCCCAACTCAACCCAGCCCAACTCAACCCAGCCCAATTCAACCCAGCCCAACTCATCCCAGCCCAACTCAACCCAGCCCAACTCAACCCAGCCCAACTCAACCCAACCCAACCCATCCCATCCTAACACAACCCAACCCAACTCAACCCAGCCCAACTCAACCCAGCCCAACTCAACCCAGCCCAACTCAACCCAGCCCAACTCAACCCAGCCCAACTCAACCCAGCCCAACTCAACCCAGCCCAATTCAACCCAGCCCAACTCAACCCAGCCCAACTCAACCCAGCCCAACTCAACCCAGCCCAACTCAACCCAGCCCAACTCAACCCAGCCCAATTCAACCCAGCCCAACTCATCCCAGCCCAACTCAACCCAGCCCAACCCAAGCCAACCTAGCTTAACGCAGGCTAGTTGTAACATTTTCAGTTAGGTCATGTTGGTTGGCTAACATCAAGTTATATTATTCTACAATTACTTCTTTCCCACAGGCACAAAATACTGAAGAATTTCCTTCACAGAACTTACCCGCTAGTAAAATGCAGTTAATTAATCTATAAAGTATTCTTCTTCTTTTTCTTCGTCTCCTCCTCCTCCTTCTTGTTCTTGTTCTTGTTCTTGTTCTTATTTTTGTTGTTGTTGTTGTTGTTGTTCTTCTTCTTCTACTTCTTCTTCTTCTTCTTCTCATATTATTATTATTATTATTATTATTATTATTATTATTATTATTATTATTATTATTATTATTATTATTATTATTATTGTTATTATTATAAGTGATAACAAACAGTTATCCATGAATGACAGTCACACAATCACCTCAAAATTAAAAAACAAAGAAATTAATACGCAAAACTTAGCTTATAAGAAAAACAGGCAACTTGGAAAGAAAATCTCAAACACATCAGCTGGATTCTGGAACGTGATTTCCTGCCAGACAGACAAGAAAATGTGGCTTCCTCTAAAATGTTAACAAATCTTAAATGTTTCTTCTGCGATTGAGTGTAGTTCTCTCCCCTCTTTGTCTGTCTCTGTCTGTCTGTCTGTCTGTCTGCCTGTCTCTCTCTCTCTCTCTCTCTCTCTCTCTCTCTCTCTCTCTCTCTCTCTCTCTCTCTCTCTCTCTCTCTCTCTCCCTTTCTCTCTATCTCTCCCTTTCTCTCATCTGTCTGTCTGTCTGTCTCTCTTTTTTACACAGGATTTGACAAGATTAGCTTAAAGCAGCTCAAAACAAGATGAAACAGAGGTATGACGGAAATACACAATTTCGCTCCTTCCATCCAGGAGACAAGGTGTTGGTACAGGAACCTGTACCTGGCCACACCTTAAAAGCTAGATTTACGGGACATATGAAAATTGTAAGTAAATTATCTGATGTAAATTATGTGGTGTCTCCCCTCGACAAGACCTCAAAAACTAAAACTTACCACATTAATCAAACTAAAGCATTTAATATACCAGATAAAGTCCCAGTAATGACTCTGTCTTCTGCCTCTGTAGAGGACTCTGACTCTTTGCACTCTATTTCTGACAATAATGTAAAGCTTCCCAATTCTGTCCTCCTCAGGGACCCTAGCCCTTTAATGGTGGGGCTATTTAAAAATCAAGTAACAAGTTTAACTGTGTTCGTATAATCTTACCCTGATATCTTTTCGGATGTTCCGAAAAAATGTACATTAGGACATCATGATGTAGATGTTGGAACATCTAAACCTATTATAAACTCTCCCCCTACAGAGCTACTCCTGAAAAACAGAGGCTACTTCTGCAGGTGGTAGAATTTCTGTTAGAGAATGGGTTAGTGAAGGAGGAGTCTAGTACATGGGCTTCACCGTGCATCCTTGTTAAAAAAGCTGATGGAGGTTCTGGAATGTGTACAGATTACCGTATGGTGAATGAGGTCACAACTGCAGATGCTTACCCTCTTCCACGTCTGGGTGACGTAATCTACTCTGTGGGTAAGGCCACTTTTGTGTCCAAGTTAGACCTCCTTGAAGGTTACTATCATATACCTTTGACAGATAAGGCGAAGGAAAGCTCTGCCTTCGTAATTCCAGAAGGTCATTATCAATATACATTTATCTCCTTCGGAATGAAAAACTCGCTCGCTTCATTCCAGAAGCTGATCCATCAGGCTATTAAAGGACTTGAAGGCACGGCAGCTTACCTAGACGACATTGTTATTGTGTAGGATACTTGGGATCAACACATGTTTAGGCTTAAGTCTCTCTTTGAGACCTTCCAGAGTGTCCACTTAACTGTTAATTTATGTAAGTCTTCCTATAGCCAGGCTACTGTTAATTTTTTGGGCCATGAAGTAGGTAGTGGCAAAGTGGCCTATAAATTTGCTAAAATTCTTGCTAATAAAAATTATCCAGTACCTCATGATAGGAAATCCCTCCAACGTTTCCTAGGCATGGTAAGATTTTATAGAAGATTCTGTAAAAGTTTCTCAGATATTGTAGCCTCTCTAAACTCACTTACCAGTCAAAAAGTCCCCTTTAAGTGGACACCAGAATGTCATAAGGTTTTCCATAAAGCCAAATTAATCCTTTGTACTGCTCCTATTCTCCTGTCTCCTGATTTCTCCAAACCCTTTACATTACAGGTAGATGCCTGTGAATCTGGGGTTTACCTGGAGTTTACCTGGAGAGGGTTTCAGGGGTCAATGTCCCCGTGGCTCGGTCTGAAACCAGGCCTCACGGTGAATCAAGGTCTGATCAACCAGGCTGTTACTACTGGCCGCACGCAGGCTGACGTACGTACGAACCACAGCCCGGTTGGTCAGGTACTGACTTTAGGTGCCTGTCCAGTGCCTTCTTAAAGACAGCCAGGGGTCTATTGGTAATCCCCCTTATGTAGGCTGGGAGGCAGTTGAACAGTGTTGGACCTCAGACACTTATTGTGTTGTCTCTCATTGTACCCGTTGAGCCCATGCATTTCACTGGGGAAATGTTGCATCTCCTGCTTTAATATGGAGTGATTTTCGTGTGCAGATTTGGTACCAATCCCTCCAGGTGTGGGCAGTACTTCTGCAATCTGAGGACGATGGGTTGCAACCTGTGGCTTATTATTAGGCCAAGTACCAGCCTCACCAGAGGGCCTACTCCACGACTGAAAAAAAAAGCCCTCGCTCTGGTACTGGCTTTGGAACACTTTGACATGTATGTGGACCAGACTTCTCAGTGACCACAACCCTCAAGTTTATCTTCAGCACATGAAAAATCACGATACACGATACCTTTTTTACCCCTTTTGTATATAATGAATATTTAATGTTGGGTTTTTTTTTTTAGTGAGGGGATATTCTGCTACCATCCGCAGGTATCTTGGGCCTACGTTAGCCCTACTGTCTGCTGTTTCGCTCTAAGTTTAGAGTTTGGCTTTAGGAGTTCTATCTAATGAGTTGGATGGTTGAGAGGAAAGGCGGTTCCATTGTACAGTGTCATGGCGGCACTTTTACCCATTGAGGTGGAAGCCTAGTCCTGAGCCCTCTTGGGGTGGGGGGTGTTGCATGCAAAGTTTATGTAATCTTTATTCGGAACATGTTAAAACACTCATATAGGCTACCTCACCAACCAGCGAACCAGACGCTAAGAATCTGACGATCAAACGGGGCCCCATCGTCAGATCAGTATCTAAGTTCAGTCAATGAGAAGGTGAATCTGACAATTGTGAAGGTGATTTGGTTACCACTCACGTTTTCACCCTTATCATTTCCATTCTAGAGCTGGTTGAAGCACAGTGGTCTGCTTTCTCTTGGCTACTATTCCGCCTTGATTACCGTGGAGTCCACTAATACCTATTGCTGTACATAGTGTATACAGTGTACATACTGCTGTTTATACTAGGTGAAGGATAATATAATTCAAAGTTTTCTGCTGTGTTTATTTTGCTCCCTTTACACCCAGGAAAACAGGCCTTTGAGAACCTGGGTAGTAATATGTTGCAATAGAGAAGATTTTACCGAAAATTCTTCTGGACACTTGGGAGAAGAATATTTCTTTTTTTGTATGAAGACAAATAAGCTTCAAGGGATTAGCTTTTTGTGTAAAAGCCTTGGGACAAACTGAGCACTGGAATGGCTTTTCTCCATAAGGACTCTCTGGTGAGCTATTAAATTGTGCTTGAGTAAGAAATGTTTTGGACGATCTGAACACTGATATCGCTTTTCTTCAGTATGAATTCTCAAATGAATTTCTAGAGAAAATTCACTTTCAAAGTTTCTTAGGCACTATGAACACTGATATACTTTCTCTATTAAACGAGCATTCATAATGAAATATATTATTGTTTAGTCTTTAAAAATTTAACAATACTGAATTTTTGCATTCATGTCTAACTATATCATATATATGTTAGACGAGACTGAAAGGCATCCTTCTCCTGTAGGTTATGTATCAAATATTAAAGAAATGCAATCATAAATATAAACAGGCAAAAAATAATTCTCTCTGTAGAAACTCATATGGATTAATAAGATACATTTTTATACATTTTTTAAAATTCTCGACACCAATTTGGTTTCTCTTCTTAGTGAGCTTCCATACTTCGAGTTGAAAATATTAACACAAAAAATACTAATGTATAACTTAGGGTTATGCTTTATTACTTTATATCTGATAATAAATACCGAATTTATTAATTAATGTGTTACCATTTAAATTCACAGATGCTGGGGTGTCCTTAGGATGACAATGTATATATATTTATGAAATGTTGATGCCCTTTATAAAACATTCAGTGTTGACACTACACATATACGGTATCCTTACCAATAAGCAGCAATATTTATTGCATTTTCAGAATGTGTAAACACACAATTCCCAAAAATTAAAGAATTAATCTATTTAGAATATGCTGTAGTCATTATTATTGCTTTTTCCAAAACATTTTACTAATACTTTTTATTTTTTGTCATTTCGATATCAACTGTAATACATTTGCAGTATTTTTAGTTTAATAAAAATAAAAGAAAAATTATCTTGCTCCTGTTTTGAGCTCTTTTTCATATGTAAAATTATCTTATTAAACTGAATGGACAGCAGATCTTGACACCTATGAATTATTCAGTTTGATTTAGAAGTAAATAAGGAAAACATTGTCCTTTAATAGTGTGAGTATCTGTATGTAATTACGGCAGGAGCAAAGAAGTTCGTGGCGTCCCGTCTTCTGTGTTTGGTCTTATCAAAGATTTTTATTGTTTCCAGTAGTTGTAGAACTTACTACATTTGTAAATGATTCCATTGTTCTAACACTTTGCAAAGGAAAGTGATATATCTTTCTGGCAGCTCTCTGTCTTTAATATTGAGTTATGGCTTCTTGTATGGGGAATTTTACCAGCTAAGTCTAATTAAAGACATAAAATTAAATATACTTAGCTTCAGTGGATTCGACCTCCTCACAACTGCATCCAAGATGGATTCTTCGTTGTGAATCATGGTATCCCCACAACGGAGCTGTATACGAAGGAGTTTTAAGTATATAGTTGCCTCAAGGGAACATATATTTCAGCATTTCACACTGGAAACGAAATGCTTAGGAGGAGTTGTACTCACTTGTTTAGTAAGTAAGTAAGTAAGTAAGTTTATTCAGGTATACACAAATACAGTTACATAGAATTATCATACATAGCAGCATATGTGTAGAGAACCTAGGATAACCCAAAAAAGTCAGACAGAGTGACTTATTTCCATTGGGGTCCTTTATATTTCCATTGGGGTCAATGGCCAACCGATCATGACCTGGAACTGGACAGCCTTAATCAACTAGTATCTGTCTAACTACTGCGATATTTAATAGGCTTTACAAGTTAGAATTAAGACTGACCTTGCTTGTGTAACGTAAGCTATAGTGTTGACAGCACCAATTAGGCCGATATCAATGACTTGATTGAAGATGGAGTTGTCGAGGAATGTTGCACTGTTCTCCACTATTTTGAATTGTTCTGCAATCACTCGCACGGTTACACTAGATTAATAAATTATAAATTTGTTCATAGTCTCGTGGTATTTTCCCAACAGGAAGACCGGCTACATTTCACTGTGTAATTTGTTTTACCACAAATTTATAAGATTGTCAAAATAAACAAGAGTCAAGAATGCACTAGTCACTACTGTCCCTCTGTCCGTTTCTGGTAAGTGGGCGATACACACGTGACGCTCGTTTCTCTTTCTCGTCTGTCCCTTGAATTATTATTATTATTATTACAATCAAGGGGGAAGCGCTAAACCCGGAGGATTATACAGCGCCTGGGGGGGTATGTGGAAGGCATTCAGGCTTAATTTGGGGAACTGGAGCATAGATCCAATTCCCTAAATCAAGAGCCCCTCACCAACATAATCTGTCCCTTGAAGCAATCTGATTTGCGCAGCTCGCCTCTCTCTCGCTCTCTACCTGATATACTGAAGTCAACATTATTTCTCTCCTTGCTAAACATCATCACAATATTCAATACAAGATGGCAGATTTCTTATTATCTAGTTATAGACTACAATTCAGTATAGATCAAAATAGTAGGTAAAGTGGGCGCAGGGTTTTCCTTAATTTTCCTGCTAAAGGGGAAGAGAGTAATTACTTTCGTTTCACTGTCACTTGTATTGTAACAAACACTGATCTCTAGCAAGAAGAGGGTGGCGTGTCTATGATGCTGGTTGACACTGGTATAGCACACCTGGATTAAATTAGCCTGTTTACACTGGGAGCTGAGTCCCTCAGGGGGCTGAAAGATATCCCCTGCCCCCATTCTGGAGAATTTTATCCACATCTTGTTTTCGTTCAGTACACAATAACGAGGGTCAACAATCCCAACCTTAGTCAACCTCTCCACAAAACCAAATAAATTTATGCCAATCAACAGATAAAGTTCTTTTCGCTGCTAGGCGAAACGAGACAGCAGATGTCTTAAGGAAACACACCCAATGTTTCCACTCGTACTGGGAATTGAACCATGGACCTCAGTTTGTGAGCTGAGTGCGCTACCAACCGATCTATGGATCATCTGCTTACCATATCAGATTCCCAACTTTATGAGAAGAAACTTCGGACGACGTTTCGGTCCCTCCTGATATCAGTTGTGCAACTGAATATTTTTTATTGATAGGATGTTATAGCCCAATGGTCCACTGGATAAAGTGATGCATACTTTGTTACAAAAAGGCGATATCCATAAAATATAGACATCTACAGAGAATACTAGAAGGTTTGCTTCTCAAGAATTTAGTCTGTTTCTGTTTTTGTTTTCTTTTGTAACAAGTAGCAGCACAGCGTCAGAAACAAGGAGACGAAATAACGTCCCTAACTGCGAACCATCAGCAGATCCTCCATTAAAGACATAAAACTCCCTTAATACTGACTCTAATTCAGCATAACCAAATTCCCGACTACGACAATGCGTAGATGCCACATAAAATAGGGCAGAAGCTATAGCTTGGGATCTGGGTTGACTTAGAGTGACAGTATAACACAACCTAAGTAAAACGCCAAAAACCACTAAGTCTGAACTATGCTGTGTGAACAGTTACACAGAGTTACAAGAAATATGTTTCGACTCACCAACAATAACATACTCTACCAAAACAGACTCTAAATTACGAACCAATAGCCAGAGACAAGAGAGATGGAGAGAGAGAGAGAGGTGCTGGCCGAACAAGGGCCAGCAATGGAGAGGACTGGGTATGGGAATGCAGGATCAAGTCCTGGCCTAGCCACAGTTTTGATAATGAGGGCTAGGACATCATGTTATTTTCGCTTACCATGAGGCAGGCCAAAACAACATGGATTCGAGTCTTTGGTCAGTCGCAGTTCTAGAGGTGGTACCTTCATATATATATATATATATATATATATATATATATATATATATATATATATATATATATATATATATATATATATATATATATATATATATATATATATATATATATATATATATATATATATATATATATATATATATATATATATATATATATATATATATATATATATATATATATTTATTTATTTTATAAAAATTTATGGAGGTACCACCTCTATAACTGGACTGGTGACCCTCGTCCTCAGAGAAGACAATAAACGTACCTCGGGGAAAACTCATGGTTCTCCCTGGAGCTGTTTGAATATTTTATTCTCCTACCACCCCTTATATTTTATATTCTTTAGGAAAATTTATTAAACGATAGAATACATTTACAGAAAACATAAACATGAATACAATGGAACAATATGTTAAAGATTATGGATTTCCTCCAGCTCCACCAAAGCCGGATGCGAGCCAAGTATGCAGCAAGCATTTCCCCTCTGGATGGCCACGCTGAGGCGCTGGAACATGAAAGTAGCTGACCTTGGGTCCCCGGTGGTGTCGATGAGTCTGGAACCCAAGTCTTTAAGGAAACGTGTGGCATTTTCCCTATGATCCCAAGGTCTCTGATCCCAGTGGGACAAATTCATACTGTTGGCTTATGTCCCTGTACTTGCTGATCTTGTACTCCTCCCTGTGGTCGGCAGTTCCTCCCTGTCGCCCCACACTGTGATGTATATAGGTGTCAGCCAGTGTGGAAACACAGGTATAGTCCCATGCTAGGGGCTTTGCCATTCTTCCAAGGATAGATGGTGATCCCGTCGAGGCGATGTTGTGTTCCTTTAGGAGCATAATATTAAGGAGGGTAGGGTGCTGGAGGTGGCGGGGTTTCAGGTGGTAACCTTGCCATCTGCCGGTTTGAAAGGAGGGGTGGGTATACTAATTAAGGAGGCGAGCCCATTTGTTTTGCAGAGAAGTGGGGGAGGAGGAGGAAGGGTGTTGCGCATGGATGGTTGGTGGTTAGGCAAACGTGTGGCCTTTGTAAGCGTGAACGCGCCTGCAGAGAATAACGTACAGGTGAAGCAGGAATTTGTGTGTGAGGACCTTGTGTTTTTCTTCCAGGGCATTACCGGAGATTACAATAGTAGGAGGTGACTGGAATTGTGTTATTAGGAGGGCCGACGTGGAACCGAAAGGGGCAGGCTATGTGTCTGTGACCCTAAGAGATTTAATGAGGGATATTCAGTTACAGGATGCGTTTGAGGGGGAAGTCGTGGGAGACAGAGCATACGTTTGTTAGGAGAGGGTATGCAGCGAGGTCAGATAGAGTGTATCTTTCTCTTGGGGTTGTAGTGCAATCTTTCAAAACTGTTGAAGTAGCTTTGTCGGATCATGGAGCAGTGTTAGTGGAGGTAGTGTGGGAGGCTCTTGCTGAAATATACAGGAGTTACTGGAAATTAAACATAAGTGTATTGAGTGATGAGGAGGGGTTAGAGGGATTTTCTGTCATATGGAAGGAGCTTAGCGAGGACGCACGGGGGGGGGGGGGTGGAAGATGTCATGAAATGGTGGGATTGTGTAGCCAAGAAAAGGATTAGGAAATATTATGTGAGGGAGGGTAAACGCATAAATAATTAAAAATATGGACTTTCAAATTATTTAGAGGACAGGTTAAAGGGTTGTTATGGGCAGGGGGCTGTGGGGGGCAACCATCCTATGGATGAAATTGTCGAGGTCAAGGGGAGACCGAGGGAGTTACAAAACGAGAGGTTTCAGAAGGTAAGGGTGCAGGCAGGGGTAGAGGAGGTGCTTTGGGGAGACAAGCCATTGGCGTGTGTGTTGCGACGTCAAAAGCAAAGGCAGCACGTTATGGCCATTCCAAGGTTAGTGGTTCATGAGATGGCAGGAGGTTATAGGGTAGGTCAGGAGATACGGGCTACGAAAGGTATGTGTGCATATGCGGATAAATGGTATGAAAGATATTGGACAAGTGGGGGGGGGGATGTGGCTTTAGAGAAGGTGTGTGAGTATGAGACGTGTAATTTAGGGAATAGTGATAGGAAGGCTTTAGGAGGGGTAATAACGGAAGAGGAAATAGAATTGGCATTAAAGGGAATGAGGAAGGGCAAAGCACCGGGAATAGACGGTCTCCCAGCTGAATTTTATCTACAACATTGGGAGGTGATAAGGGGTTTCATGGTTAGGTTATTAAATCAGATGAAGGTGAAGAGTGTGATGGGGGACAAGCAAGCAACAGCAGTTGTAGTGTTGGTCCTGAAGGGTAAGGGGCAGCACACCCTCAAGGAGTATATGTGCAGACTGTAAGTTGTTTGCTAAAGTCTTGGGTAATCGGTTTAATTGTGTGGTAGGGAGAGTGGTTTCGAAAACAGAGTATGGATTGCCTGGAAGGTCTATGATTGAAGGTCATGGGATACTGAGAATTTTTTGGAGTCAAAATTGGGGGGGGGGGGGGACGGCGTTGTTGGCTTTAGACTGGCAGGGGGCCTATGACAGAGTGGAAAGGGGAGCATTGGGAGCTTTACTTGGGGGGCAGGGTTATGGGGAAGAAATAGTTAATGGTGTAACCACGTTGTACAAAGGAGCTAAGATGAGGGTACAGATTAATGGATGATTGGGCGAGGAGATTGTCATGGGTAGGGGACTTAGGCAGGGGTGTCCCATGTCACAAATATTGTTTGCGTGCATTCAGTACCCTTTCTATAGAATGGTTGAACGTAGTGTATGTAATAAGAGTAGGGGTGGGGGGGAGGTAGGGAAAGTGTTGCCTTGAATAATAGGATATGTAGATGACACAACATTCCTGGTTCGGGAAGGGATGGCATTGGGGATTTTGGATGATATTGTCCAATTGTTTGGAAGTGCAACAGGGATGCAGGTAAATATTGAGAAGTCAATGGTCATGGGGTTGGGTGATTGGGTGGAGGGGGGGGGAGATGTAACGTTGTGAGGAAACAAAGGGTGTCTTTAAAAATTTGTGGTATCATCTATAGGGATGACTTGGACGCTGTTCCAGAGGAACAGCATCTGACCCTCATGCAAAGAGCGATTGTAATAAATGTACTATTGTATGGTAAGGTTTGGCATGTAGCAGCCGTGTTCCCAATAACAGGGACGGCGATTGTGGGGATTTAGAGATGGGTGTTTAAATTTTTGTGGGGTTCAAATTGCGATAGACTGAGGAGAGAGGTTGTAATGTTACCTGTGTGCCAGGGTGGGTTGGGGTTGATGGATCTGAGAAGGAGGGTTAAATGTGTGTTTCTAAAATGGGAGGGTTAAATGTGTGTTTCTAAAATGGGAGGTTTTGCGCGAGGGAGTGAGGGGGGATGGGAAGCTGAAAAAAGTACATGATAGGTTGGGTAAGTTGTATGGTGGTGTGGAGTTGAGGGAATGTGAAAATGTTTTGAGGGCTTTGATGTTGGTTAGAGAACCCAGGAAAATTCGAATAGGGGCTTTGTGTAGGTTGCTTGCAGGGAGGATTGTTGTACTAGTTGAGGGATTGTTCCCCATGTATGCATGAAAGAGTATTTGGTATAGGTTTAGCAAGCTGAAGTTAAACCGTCGGGAGAGGTACTAACCCTTTGACTGTTTCTGACGTATAAATACGTCTTACGAGCCAATGTTTCTGACGTATTTATACGCACAAATTCTAGCGGCTTCAAATCGAGCGCCAAAGGCCTGGTAGGCCTACACGGGAGAGAATGGGTCTCAGTGGTCGGTGTGCACCCTGTGAAAAAAAT
This sequence comes from Cherax quadricarinatus, assembly GCF_038502225.1. Taxonomy (NCBI): domain Eukaryota; kingdom Metazoa; phylum Arthropoda; class Malacostraca; order Decapoda; family Parastacidae; genus Cherax; species Cherax quadricarinatus. The sequence goes on from NW_027197593.1 coordinate 49,235, forward strand.
CTGGGACCTAGCGGTGCATTGTGGGAACGCCATGTTGTCAGTCCATTTTCACCATGCCTCTCGGTAAGAAGTTCCTCACTCCTCGGCGGATTGGAGGTATTTTGTTCCCAAGTGATAGCTCTAACAGCGATGAAAGTGTCAGTGACAGTGAATTCAAGGGTTTTCAAGTGAGTGTTACCGAAAAAAGTGCCCAGGATAACGTAAATAGTGACGAAAACCCAGATGACCCACAACCTTCGACCTCTGGTGCTGTGCCGGCTTGTTCACGTTCACGTTCGCCTGTACCAGGACGAAAGAGGAAACTATTTGGTCGTGTACAACACCCTGATGATAGCAGTGATAGTGATAGTGATAGTGATAGTGATTTCAAGGTCATTGAAAGCAGTTCTAGTGACAGTGAGAGTGAATATTCCCCAGTGAAGCGCCAGTATGTACGACGTAGCATGCGGTCTGGTAGTGTTTCATATGTTGTTCCAAGGGGAAGGAGAAACTCTGGGAGCACATCCCGTGGCCCAACACCACGACCTGATAGTGAAGATGACGATATTGTAACGATGGGTATGAATGGTGACAGTGAGGGAGGAGGCAGTGGTGGTGATAGTGAGGGTGGCACGGCCCATGTGGCACCATCACCGGGCCACGCTACTAGCCACGCGGCTGACTCAGCAGAACAACCAGCCTCACCCTACCCCACACTGCCACAACCTGCACCACCACAACCTGCACAGCCACAACCACGGTACAATATCCAGACCCCACCAGCAGACCGCATCTGGGATTGGCAGGACGGTGACGAGTTTGTTCCCAGTCCCCATGACTTTGATGAAACACAAAGTGGAATAAAGCCATCTTGTCCACTTGGGAACAATGCCAGTGAACTGGACTGCTTTGAGTTATTTTTCGATGAACCCCTGATGGACATCATTGTCAGGGAAACAAATACATACTGTGATTACACCATGGCAAATACAATTCTCTCACCAAAATCACGGCTACACAAGTGGAAGGAGACAACTGTGGCAGAGATGTACCTGTTTTTTGCCACAATAATGCTTATGCCACATGTGTATAAGCACACTGTCACCACATACTGGACAACAGATCGCCTGATTTCAACTCCAGGTTTTAGTGACATTATAGGTGTCAATCGTTTCCTGATACTGTTGCGTATGTTACACTTTTCAGACAAAACCAGGCCTGACAGAAGCGACAGGTTATATAAGATAAGAAATGTGTTTATGTACCTGAAACAAAAGTGCTGCATGTATTTTTATCCCTTCAGGAAGCTTGTTATTGATGAGTCCTTGATTTTATTCAAAGGAAGACTCTCATTCAAGCAATATATACCAAGCAAGAGGAAACGCTTTGGTATAAAGCTATTTGTACTGTGTGATTGCAGAAGTGGTCTTGTTTTAGATATTATTGTGTACACTGGCAGTAATACTTTGAGAGATACCATGAAGTTATTGGGTATCTCTGGTGATGTGGTTCGAACAATGATGGAACCATATCTTGGTAAGGGGCATATGTTATTTACTGATAACTGGTACACAAGCCCCTTACTCAGTGATTTCTTGCGAGTGAACTTGACAGACGTGTGTGGCACAGTGCGTGGTAATCGCAAACATATGCCAAGGTTCGACGCTGGCACTCGCAGAGGTGAGGTGCAAGCCTTTGCTGCCAATGACATCATGGCATTTCGGTGGCATGACAAACGTGATGTCACATTGTTGACATCAGTTCACACAAACGAAATGGTACCCAGTGGCAGGGACAACAGAGAGACCAATGAACCCATTCTAAAGCCTGCAGCTGTCATGGACTGCAACCTCAATATGCGCTTAGTGGACAAATGTGACATGCAGATTGGGTTTGCAGACTGTGTACGCAAGAGTTATAAGTGGTATATCAAACTTTTTTTCCATCTTGTTGATATCTCTATGCTAAATGCTTATAACATATACAAGTTGAAGACCAACAAAACACCAAAATATGGTGAATTTTGCCTGTCAGTAATCAGACAAATAATTGCAAAGTACAAAGGAGCAACTCCTGTAATAGACCAGCGCCCACAGACGTCATCTCGTATGAGGCCTGGTGATCACTACCCCATACAACTGCCTCCTACTACTGCCAAGAAAAATGCTCAGAAGAGGTGTTATGTATGTATGCATACCACAAACGCCCACAAACACGCAGAGACACTCGTTTTAAGTGTGAGGAGTGTGAAGTGCCCCTCTGCATATACCCATGTTTCAAAGAGTTCCACAAGCTGCAGCAGTTCTAGGAACGTGGTTAGTGACTGTACATATGTATATATATTATGGAACAATAGTAATAAACATTGTTTTGTATTGTTTGTTTGTGTAAACAAAGTGTATACACAAACTAATAGTGATAAAGTTTGTTCTGTTATTGTGTTGTAAATAATGAGTGTATATTTGAACAATGCACCTTACATTGGTCTCACAGGCCACATAAGTTACCTGGAAAAGAAAAATATTGAAAAATGCAAGAAACCTTTGAATTAGAGTAAATAAAAGAATACCGGGTGGGCGGCAGTCTCCGCTGTTGCCGTACACACGTCAATTTCTGCAAACTTTGCGGCTCTATATCTCGGTAAGTACTGATGGCAAAAAATTTTTTTTAGGCTTAAAACACTAGTAAAAATATTCCTAACATTTTCATAAGAAAAAATAATTTTTTTTTTTTCGAATATTTGGCGACATAGAATGACAGTTTCAGAGAGGGCCCTGAAACAGTCAAAGGGTCTAAGAACCAGAAGGGTAATTGTGGGCGGGAGGTGCAGAATCTGTGGGGAGGGATGAGACAATGTTCCATGCAGTACATACTTTTGTGAGGAGCTGGAGGGTGTTAGGTATTGGTTCAGTAGGGTGGTACAGAGGGTGGGGGGCCGAGGGGTGTCGGTGCGTGCACTAAGCCTAGATGTGGGAGGGTTTGACGAGAGTGTCACAAGAGCTTTGGATTATATAATGGTGGATTATATATATATATATCGTGGGTGATGAAGGGGAGGGAGGTTTGTGAGGTGCGGAGGCGTGTACTTGCGGTTACGGAGTATCCTACTATGTGTCGTAACAGGGAACTGTATGGGAGGAGGTGGACGCAGGATTTTTCGGAAGGTTATAGAAGGTTAACGTTAGGGTTTCTCATGAATCTGCAACTTGGGCTGAGTGAGTAAGAGGTGGGGGTTTGGGGATTACATATGAGAAGAGGAAAGTCAGGGGATCCCGGCGGGGTCGCCTCTTGGGGGGGGGTGAGAGTGAGGTGTATGTGGGTATAGAAGGTGTAGATGCGTGGCGTAAGTGTATGTAACATGTATGTGGGTACAGACAGCAAAGGTCATGAAGTCAAGTAATTATGTAATAACGTATGGAGAATTCGGTGATTGATGTGTCAAGGTCGTCATGACCTTCTTAATATATTAAGTGTGAATGGTGTTAAGATTATAGGTGTAAGACCTTGCAGGAGCTTTTTGGGTCTATGTAGAATGTACGTATATAGCCTTTATTGGGCATGTTTCATGTGCGATATTGGTATCGCAATTAGAGGTTAATTTTGTTTTGTTTTGTTATTTATGTATTGTGTGATGGAGTTTTATGTTATGATATTCTCCTTTAAGGTCTGTTTGGTACACTGTGTTATTTCTCTCCCGCTTGGCCCTGAATAAGGGAGTTTGTAGTGGGTGTACTGACTTTATTTTAGCATTATATAATGTGCTTATCCTGTAGATGAGGGCGGAAAGCTAATGACTTCCATAAATTTTGTATGAATCATTAAGGTTTTGTAGTGGGAAACGTATGTATGTTTTAGAGAATTTTCCTGTATAGAGGGTTAGTTGGGAGAGAGTATGTACTTGTGTTAACGGAACTATGATGTAGGTCACTCGTTTATACGACTAATGTGAAGATTGTGATTAATGGATATATTTTATAGTGAACATTCTTTCTATTGAAATGAACCTTTGTCATAGTAATATTATGTAAACTACACCTGAAAGGCTGGGTTTCAATGTATGTTTTTATACTTCATATTTTGACCCTGGTATTGCACGTTATGTCATTGATAGATTTATAGTGAAATAGGCTCAAGTTTACCCAATCTTTTTAAATGCTATTTTGTTTTGAGATATGTGTATCGCGTTTTGAGGTGTTAATTTGTTGTTATTTATGAAATGTGTTATGGTTGTTTATGTTAACATAAACACCTTTTTTATTTTGTTTGTTATATTGTGCTTGTCCTTCATGCATTACCCTGACAAATGGGGTTTTGTCTCTTTACTTTATATAATGTGCTCATCCTGTGGAAGACGCTGATTAATATTTATTAAGTACAAGTGAATGCTTAAGATTTTGTTTTAATAAGATTAATGTAGGTCATTCTTCTTATTGACTAATGTGAAGGTTGTGAGCCTTTGTCATATGTCACAGTCATATTCTGTTAACAATATAAACCCGAAAAGTTTCGTTTCAATGGATGTTTATATACTGTCATTTATTTTTTGGCCCTGTTACTGTGGTCACCTGTAAGTTAAGTTCTTGCTAAGGTTTCTAATGAGGTCTGGGTTCGGATCACTTTTTTTTTCTTAATGTTACGTCTGTCATATGTTAATATTTGTGAGTGTATGCATAACCTTTTTGTGTTAGTTAAATTGTGTTGTTATTATTTTGTCAGTATATGTTCTGTAGGATTGAGGATCATACTGTACTCTTTATTTTTTTTATTTTATGCTAAGCTGTAATGTTTTTTAAATAAAATATATAAAAAAAAAATTTTGGCAATTATAAAAATTTCCATCACATTCAGCCTAGAGCTATGATTCTACTCCCCCCGTGAATGTTTTGTATCTTAAGAACATAAGAACATACGAAAGGAGGAACACTGCAGCAGGCCTGTTAGTCCATACTAGGCAGGTCCTTCACAATCCATCCCACTATATATATATATATATATATATATATATATATATATATATATATATATATATATATATATATATATATATATATATATATGTATATATATATATATATATACATATATATATAAATATATATATATACATATATATTAATATATATATATATATATATATATATATATATATATATATATATATATATATATATATATATTAATATAATATATATATATATATATATATATATATATATATATATATATATATATATATATATATATATATATATATATATATTTATATATATATATATATATATATATATATATATATATATATATATATATATATATATATATATATATATATATATATATATATATATATGTCGTGCCTAATAGGTAAAACTGGTCAATTAGCAAGAACTCATTTAAAATTAAGTCATTTCTAAAAACTTCTCTTATACGTTTAAAATATTTTTTCATTAATGTTAATGTTAATGTAAAAATTTTTAATCTTTCCATCAAAAGAATCTTAGAAAACTTACCTAACCTTATTATAACAAGCGCAATTTATTTTAGCCTAATCCTACTAAATATATTTTAAATACTTTTACAGTAATTTAATGCTTAACAAACACAATGAAATATATTTTTTTCGTTAGGTTTAGAATGGGTTTTTCGAAATTATTGATAAATTGATAAATTATTGATAAATTAAGCTCCTTGACTGACTTTAAATGATTTTAACATGGTTAGTTTTGATGTTTCTTCCTTGTTTACGAAAGTTCCTGTTGATGATTTATTAAGTTTCTTATCTGAAGA